>NC_134883.1:20552746-20582746 GCF_041734735.1 Babylonia areolata | reverse complement strand
GAACAGTATGATTAGTCAGCCTGGGATGTGTGGCCTGTCTCGCACACACGCTGACAAAGTCACTGACCGGTCGTCTGCTCGCGTGCCAGCCTGTTAGAAAAGCGGGCTCTTCTCAGAATGTTGCGAAGCGAACAAGGCAGTGACGGCAACGTTTTAGGGTTGCCGAAGTACATGTAATGCTTCAGACTGAAGGGTCGGACATTGAAGAGGTGGATGATGACGAAGAAGAAAGCGAATTTAGTGCAGAAAGCGAGCATGGGTATGGTGATTTGGGGTGAAAAATTGGCAGTATTTTCTACATATGGCAAAACTGTAAAAATAAGATGAGAAATTTGATTTTATATATATATATATATATATATATATATATATATGTAATAGCTTAACACGTAATAAACCAGTTCTGAAAAATTTTATTTTCTTACACAGTATTTGTATTTTTTGTAATTTTTTCAAAACCCTTACAAATGGGCCGTCTGTGGGGAAAAGCAAGGGAGAAAACTTGTCGTCCTGAGTGAGTAAGGACAATGCCTATTAATGCGCAATAAATTGGGATATACTTTTGTTTCTCTCATTTCGATTTCTTTTCTTTCATTTTTGACCTGTTTACTTCTTTTCTATTTCTTTATTCCCCCCCCCCCACCCCCTCTCCCCCTTCTACACTGATCCCACATCTCCCTCTCGAGATCCATCTCTCATTCATTCATTCTTTTCTTTCTCCGTCATCGTCATTCATCGATCTCGTCTTCCTCTTCTTTTCACTTGTTTCTCTAACCCTCCCTCTCTTCTTTCTCGTTTTTCACCATCCTTCTTCACTGTCTCCTCGCTTTTCTTTGCACTGAGTTGAGGCACGGTTTCAGTGAATGCAAATTTTGAACACAGTTCATCAAGTTATTATTCTTTTTTATGGTTGTACCTTTAAGGTGTCTGCGTGGCTCAGTTGGTTGAGCGTCGAGCTCGTAATCAGAAAGTTGTGGGTTGGATTCCTGGACGCCCCCAAATGTGAGAAACAGTAGAAATTCTCTCATGTGCATGCACACTGAGGGGAAAAAATGTGAATGAAGGAAGAAAAATAGGCTGGAAGACCGACGAAGACAATGATATACAAAGATATGGATTTAAAAAAAAAATCACGGAAGACGGGGACTGGGTGATACTGAGGAAAACAGGGAGACAGAGACCTCGGAGACAGTAAAAATGGAACAAAGGAAGTCGTACACAAACTGACAGACACAGGGAAAGAGGGAGACTCGGACTCGGACAGGGGACTCAGACAGAGTCCTCGGACAGGGGACACGGACAAAGAGAACATCGGGACACATTCACAGTCGAAACTGACGTGGAGACAGGGAGGACACTGACACAGTGGCAGACTGAGACAAACAGACGGTGAAACAAGGTGGGAAAACGAAGACAAGAAAGAGAACGAGACCGTGGAGACTGATATGAAAAAGACTGAGACACAGATGGGCCCTGTCAACACTGGGGGAAGCTGAGAAAGGGAGATGGACCTTACACAGGGGAGAGACAACACACAGAGATAAGGGGGAGACAGACAACGTGAAACATAAACAACACACTGACGAGGAGACAGAGAAGAAGAAGACGAATATGAGGAAGCTGACAAAGCGAGATAGACATAATGGGAGACAAAGACAAAGGGCATGTGGAGTCTAAGACAGAGAGAGAGAGATGGACAAAGAAACAGGGAAACCAGACACAGCCACAGTGGGAACAAAAATAGAATGCACAGTGTGCGTAGTACGTCACGAATACCCCCCACCCCCACCCCCATAAAACATAAGAAAGAACATACATGCTAGTCATGAATGTCCCTGGGGCTACTTTGAGCGCGCACACACACACACCACTAACAGAGGACTAACTTTGGGAGTGAACATTATCACAACACATCATTAAAATAGACACAACAACTCTTGAAAGGAAGAAATACGATTTGTCTCATCGTTGAGATAATGTGAAGCGCCGCGGCAGAACCGGTTAGAGAAGGGCCTTCTGATCCGGTGATCAGAGTTTGAGGCTGCCTTTCGGCAAAGTGTTGTATCCTTACTCCGGCTTGTTGACTGGGCTCAGCTTCCTATGACTGTAGTGACAGCCGACCTTCCACTTTTGAAATTAAGGTTTTGAATACGCGACAATTTTCCTATTCAAGATGTAACTCTTACCGTTTGATTGCAATTGAATTCATTTAAATTCCTTTTTTCAGGATTTGTAGCTGGATGGAAGGTAAAGTAAGATGGATGTATGGTGCAAACACATACTTTCCAAAGGGGGTATAAAGGATATCAACACAGCACGATACTATATCGGCTTTCTCTTTCACTGTGGGGAGTTCAATGGCTGCCGCGCACGCTACACGATTTCAAGCTATCATGCGGTCAGTAATAGAAAGGATCGGTCCATTCTACTTATTTATGTTTTGTGTGTGACGTTTGCAAAATGAACACAGCTCCTGATTCACATTTATTTCAATGAAGGAACCATTGATCAATGCAAGACCGTGGCTGCAAACGAACTTATGAAGGGAAAGCACCATGGTAAAATTCTCGTTCATCGCTGTGTCGAACCATCCAACCATAATGATTATCTCCCTTTATCAAAATGAAATTGAAAACTGAAAAAAAAAGACAAAAAAAAAAAAAAAAAAAAAAAGACCCAAAATGTGTCCGAGTTAAAAACCTTTGACTATCAGTCTGAGTCCTGGGTTCGATCCCCATGGGTCACAAGGGTGGTCATTTTTCCTATCTCCCAGGTCAGCGGACCTGCAAGTGCCTTATTCCCCTTTGCTCACACATGCAGATCAAACAGTGCCTTATTCCCCTTTGCTCACACATGCAGATCAAACATGCACAATGAATATCCTGTAATCCATGTTGGTGTCCTATACATTGTAGAAACATGAACATAACCAACATGCACATCCTTGAAAACGGACTAATAATTTTGTCGAAACTGGAATGGATGTTGCTTCTGTTCTGCGCTGTCCGTGAACTCAGATGTAGTTTCTCTTAACAAGATACTAAATTTGTTCTTTTCTCACTCTGTGTGCATGTGCATGTGCATGTGTGCATACGCATGTGTCCATGCACATGTGTGTTATTTTGTAACCCCCACGGGCAACTGGCAATCCACTTCCTCTGCTCCAAAAATAAAGCACAAGACACAGACATATGATGGGTGGTGTTTTTCATGTTTATTAATGGCATGTGATGGGAAAGAATGACAACCAAAGTTGGCTTCATAAATAATCCAATGGTTCACAAAGAGAGATACACACACTTCACACATGCACACTCTTGAAGAAAACATACGACGAATCACATTTCACGCTTTGTTCAGAATGGAGGCCAGTCAACCTCCCCACATGTGCATCACACTATTTTTTTTCTTCTTCATTCCATCTGGTACTGTAATACATTGCTGTCAATGTAAATATATAGAAATTTATCCAAGTCATACCATCACAATCTCTCCTATCACGTGAAGACCTTGCCCACTTTCCAGTCTGCAATAGTTCCATGGAACATGGACACAGTGTCTCTCATCGACGCGTCAACTCAACTTTCTCACACACATAAAACCTGACATTCTTGAAAGCCTTGTTTTAAAATTTTAAAAAGCTTTACGACTGTACTGAGTCAGTCAATCATGTAATATCAAAATTTCCAATCAGAAAGTGAGCATGGTCTATCATTATAAAGTAAGTAGCAAATGGTACTGAGTTAATCCGTGCAAGAAGAGGAAAAGTGGAAACAAAATAAAACACATCCTCAGTTCTTAACAAACTAAAAGAAGGGAAGGAAAAAAACAAAAAAACAACAAAAAAACAGGTTAGAACAGTTTTCAAAACAGAACACTTTTCAGTCCAGAACACTTTTCAGTACTCCACTGGATGTTGAAAAAAAAAAACAAAAAAAAAACCAGACGAAAGTGGAAGCCTAAATCAAATTGCCAAAGAAGTGATTTTGAAACTAAAAAAAAACAACACACACCTATATTGGCAAAAATAATGAAATATGTCTGGGATCTGTTCTGACATGGGATAACAGCTTGGGAGAATAAGGACAACAGATCCTGCAGGAGATTTCCATCACCTTATTAGTCTATGTCTAAGAATACACCAATTCAAGTTTTAGAAAATCTGAAAGAATAAAACTAGAACAAGACTAACATTTTCATTGATTCAAACTGAGGTCTGTAAGCTTCATTAGTATAACTGATGTTCACAGCGTCAATCATCTGGTGATTAGAATAACTCGTTAATCTGGACACTTCCTGTCCAAGACAAAAGCAGAATTATCTACCAGAGCATTATTCTATTTTCTAAATTTTTTCTTCCAACACCCCTGTTCTTTCACTGTACAGCCCAGTGGCCCAAACAATCATCTAGTTTTCTTTCTGTGGTAGGCAGTTGGCAGCTTGGCAGCCCCATGGACAAAATATAAGGTTATCTCTCAAACCTTATACTGTATGTAAACAGTTAACCACTGTGAAACTTGGTGCATTTTTCAATTTCCTTCCCAAACAAAAAACCATGAAGAACTTTTGCAAGAAACTGCAGAATGTAGAAGAAAAACTTAAAAAAGAAAAAAAGAAAAGAAAAAAAGAAAAGAAAAAGAATGTCTCTCTCCATTGTAACTTAACCTCACCTCTTTAACAAAAAACTAAACAAAAAAACCCTCATCATCACTAAAGGTTCTGATTTCTGTTCTTTAAACCAAATCCTGCAACAAACCTCATCATCACTAAAGGTTCTGATTTCTGTTCTTTAAACCAAATCCTGCAACAAAGTCTCATTTATTTCAAACTGAGTTTCTCATATAACAACTAAGATTCTCTTTTTTTTCTTTAAATCAATGTTTAATGCTTCACAATATGAACAAAGATATGATACATGTCATGATGATAGTGCAGTACCCCTGTCCCTCGAGCCCACCAAATGATCCAATTATCAGACACACTAAAAACTGGTGCATCTTTCCATGAGAAATGCCCGTTACTCTCATTTTCAGAACATATCTGACATACAGAAAAAGAACATGTTCACACACTCTGCTCCAATTAACTCTTTTACCTCTACATCTGCTGTATGTGAGTTAATTTCTCATGATTTTGTTGACAAACAAACAACAAGAACAAAAAACTTGTCAAATGAAATCTATCAGGGTGAAGAACAAAAAGACAGGAAAGTGGGAGGGAGTGGATGGAAGGGACTAAAATTCAACACTCAAAATCATCAGAGAGACAAGAGACTGTGCTGAAAATGCACAGTGCAAATAATGTGCACTGATAAAGTATGGCAGAGGTGTAACTATAAAAAGCTTAACAAAAACACTTTATTCGACACTGTAACACTGCTTTCTTAACCCTTTCACCGCCAGTCAATTTAGAGTACAAATTCCCTTGTGGTATAAACACAGAAAAGACAGTGGCTAAGAATAGCTGAGGATTCCCCCTGCGATGTATAGAAAATATGACCTATCCTACCACCGAACATTAAGAGCAGCTGGTTCATGGATAACAGACCAACGAATGGTCACCTTTCAGTGACATGGGTCCTCTACCACGCCTGTGCATAAATGCGAGCTTGGCGGTGAAAGGGTTAAAAGAGTCACACTCGTACAGAGAGACATGTGCATTGTTATCCCATTCTATGTGAAAATGTCATGCCACTGCAACAGCATTCCAATCTTAATTTGTTTGAGTCTACCATCATAACCCCTTAAATATAAAGAATTCCCAAGTCTTCACTGCAGATAGATCAGAATACTGCATATGCTTCAATGCAGACTGAACAGTAATGTGAATGTTATTCCCTGTTTGAGTGTGTGCACCCACACCAAGAAACCCATGGGGAACATGGGAAGGAAGGAGGATGGGCAGGAGAGGCAGGGTTACAGAACAAGTTGGAAGCAATGTAGAATGAAACAAAAATTATTCCTCCTCCCCAACTATTTTTTCTTATTTAAAAAAAAAAAAAAAAAAAAAAAAAAAAAAAAAAAAAAAAAATCTATCTGACCAGAAAAACATATGTGCATTTCAACTGATACACAGAACCAATCAATCACTTCTAATTTTGATATTTTTTTTTTCTCTAACTTGAAAGCCAAGCCACATGTGTGATTAGGTCAGAGGATGCAGATACAAACAAGCATTAAAATTCTTAAATCATCTTCTATAACATAACATAAAAAACCCATATCATGTGCTGTTTGTGTGTAACAGTGAAATTATCTCTGTAACTCAGTGACTGGTTCACCCTGAATGTAAAACAATTAAAAAAAAAAAGTTTAATTCAAAATGGTTTTTAGTTCACGCACACAAGCATACCCACAAATGCAGTTTTCACACAGTTTCACAGGAGATATACACTTAACATATATACACAGTTTACTGACAAGTACCTGTCATATATGGAGAACACACAGGGGAGGAAAAAAAGAAAAAAAGATGCAACACTGCATGCACCCAAACACACTCACCAAGCAGTCATCCTGTGGGAGAGTGTGGTGGGTTTGGAGGGAGCAAGAAAGTTTCCTCAACACAAATACACAGCTTCGCTGCACTCTCTTCACAGCCAAAAAAAATGCATACGGCATAGAACACGCACAGAAATGGATAGTCACACACATGTATGCAGTCTGTCTGTCAAGTGCATCTATCACTCACATAGATCTGGTTTTTACACACAAACATATAAACCATTATGTACCCTTATGTCTGCAGACATGCATGCATTATCATTTTTGATGACATACACACACATATCTGCTTACTGAAGGACAGACTCTGTCATGTGAAAAAAATATACTTGCATGCACACACACCAACACAGATTATCACACAAAGTAGAATGTATGCACACACACGTGTGTGCGAGTGCACACACACACACACACACACACCACTCCACACTGTCACACAGCCAGAGACCCAGCGTCACAGATGCTGCGGTTGGTTGGCAATGGACACACTGAAGAGATCAAGTGCAAGAGGGAAAAAACCACGAGCGTGATGAGAGAGCAAAATGTGTACGTACAATACATCCTCCACCCTCCCAGTACATGGCATTATCATCATCATCATCATCAGTACACAGTCAATAAATTACACCATTATGAAGTGAATAAATTACACGATCATGTAGAGTTAATTACACACAGCAAATCCAAGGAGTACTATGTACAGAATATATACACCTGGCAGCCCCAAAGGTCCTCCCTGCCAATCCTCCTCTTACCATCTATCCCCCTTCATTCCCCCCCCCCCCCCCCCCACACACACCCCACCCTCCCCAAGTGTATATTTTGTTAGATGCCAGGCAGGCTCTCTGTAACAAAGAGGAATGGATGGGAATGGGAGCAGAGGGAAGGACTCTCCAGGGCTTTATGCTTGCATCTGTACAATTTGTGTTTCACACATGCATAAGCACACACATGCACGCACACACCCACACATTCTTCCATAATATGATGCATAAAAATTCAAATTATACAAAAAGTATATATACATAAAAAGGTGTTTTATGTATTGCACATCAATATGAAACCTTGTGATTTATTAAAAAGAAGTCAGGGAAAAAAAAAACAAAAAAACTCCAATATACAGATATTTATATATATTTATATATATTTTCAAGTCCATAATTTTGCTTTTAAATTCTCAAACTGAGCACTGGAAGAAGGCCCTTACACAGTGTCCAGAGAGCTGAGACCGCCACTGCTGTTCTGGACACCCCTTGCTAAAGTCACACCATGACCAGGGAGCTGACTTCTGTCCATGCACAGACCATTACACTCGTATGCATCAGCTCAAATACAGGTCCTATGACTTAACTGAGAAAACACATTATGCATACGTACACACATCCCATGCACGCTCTCATATGTACAGAATGACAATGGCTATATCACATGGTCACATCATATGCATGTCATGCTGGCATAAAATGCACAGACGTGATTCAGGTAAGTGTTTTAAAAACTGTGGTACTGTTCAGATTTGAGTGCTAGGTACAAGAACCATTTCTGGAAAATTAAAAAAATGTACACACATCCTCAGTGATTAATACACAAACTTGCTTGTAAAATATATCAAGAAGACAGCACATTTCATCCATCTGATGCAGAATATTTGACAGAAGAAAAAGAAACAAACAAAAACTTACTTCTTGTCATGCTGTAATGTTTTCACAACATGGACAATCTCGCTCACTTCCAAATCTATACTGGTTACCAGTACACAGAGCGAATTCTAATTCTACGCATCAATACATTCTCATAGACAGATTCTGGCCATTCTGCAGAACAAATAAAGACTCTTACAGGTACATGTCTTCTTCATCAACTTTTCAGACAAGGATGACAGTAGTTTGCTGAACGCACAAGCCCCTTACACAGAGGCAGGGTTTTCCCTCTTGTAGTTGGGATGTCTAATGGCATCCTGTGTACAGCAAGCAGCCAAACTAACATCACTCTCCAGAACCACGAATATACAAACACACATGATGCATACATGTACCCGTTATGTGTGGCATCACCGGCACTTAAAACATGCGATGGAGCTATGCATAATCAGTAATGCTCTGTTTTGCATGGCTGCCCCTTCCCTCCCACTCCCCAAAGGCTCAAACAGATGACAGAACAAAAAATATGGATGGAACAGCTTGTGCCTACCAATTCCTTTACATAACTGACATTTTGTAAGGTTTTTCCCTATAACTTGGAAAAAAAAGAGAAAAAAAGAGAGAGTTAAAGCATGCCTTTGGAACAGCAGAGCAAAAACCTCAGTTCTAGTGTTCTACATGAAATTCAAGACTGGAAAAAAACAACAACACAACAACGATCCAGAGCAAGGAAAATATATGAACTTGTAAAACTGACTTGAACAATCTGTAAATTCTGGAAATCAATGCATGGAACTACATGAAAAGGTCGTACATGCCATCTTTGCATTTTTAACAGCCAAATCATCAGCCTGCATCACACTACAAAGTGAAGACACACATTCAGTTCCTGGTGATGGCACATGTGTTGTCTCAAAGCAGAGGCCTGTGCCGACAAATCCATCTGAAGACCCCCATCAACTATGCAGTGTCAGAGTTCATTTCCATGGCAACGGACTGCAACAGACTTTACTGCCCAGTCAGGCCTGACATCTAACGCCAGAAAGTAACAGGAAACTAACTTGACCTTTACCAAAGAAGCCTGAACCTATCTATGAATGTATGCTTTCTTGTGCAGCTTTCTGATTTGTGAACCTTTTTGAGTGCACTACAGTTGGCTCTCAATGACTTCTCATGAAGAATCTTTCTTTCTGATCTTAAAATCTGACAGACTGATTTCAATGGATAAAAAATATCAACTATTGTAAAAACATTCCCATCATGTATTTAAGTTTCTGATTTAAAAACTGAAAGACAGATTTCAATAGATAAAATATATTTGTAATGTATTTCCATCTAACTACAAAGGATTCAGAATGTGATCTTATCAATTTTTCCACATCTACTTGACATGACTGTTTTTAAAATCTGTCAGACATGGACAATACAATGTTTTCAACACTTCATGAATGAAGTCATTGAAGTCTTAGCATTCTTATCCAAAAGTATGCAAATATGTTGTTTTTTTTTTGACTTCTCAGCAATTAATCATAAGTAGAAAAGCAATGATTATTTTCACCGGAGTTCATGATAGCGAGCCCTAGAATTAACACTTTCAGTTATAAGAAACTTGAGCTGTACAATCCAACATTTTCTAGAAATCAACAATTGACTCTTCTTTCACCTTAATGTTAATCTGTGTTTGTGTGTGTGGGTTTAAAAAAAAAAAGTTTTCATTATTTTTTGGAGGGAGAAGAAGGCTGGGGAGGGGCGAGGTTAGTGTGGGTGGTGGTAGTGATGCTGCAAGTAATATGCAGCTGTTCATGTTAGAGCCAGTATGGGAAATCCCAGATGATTTGAGCTGTGTCCATTTAAAATTCTAAGGCAAAATTTAGAATCACAATACTTACAATTGTTACCTGCCGTCCAGCAATATCCAAATCTTATCAATCTTTTGGCAAGCTGGTAATTGCACAGGAACTCCACCCACTTTAGACATTCATAAAGAAATCAATTTCAAACATGGAATATAAAAAGAAAAAAAAAAAGGCAAGCACTACAGTTTAGGTAGTATAACATGAACATCTGTAATCATCCGAAATATCTGTCAGATGGCATGCAAACAAAAACCTAAAATATCCAAAAAAACAAAAATCCCAGTCCCAATGGTAAAGAGAACTTGTGCTACTAGTGCTGATTCCATTCACTCATGTCTAACCAAACTCTTATTCCCTCTTTAGTCACTGGACAGGCCAGGTCAGAAGTCATACCTCAAGAGACACTGGCTGGCACACGCTGGGCTCAAGCATTCCCATTCTGGTGAGGTGTGACAACAGCAGCCAATGCTCAAGCACAGAGATATCTCAGAACAAAGGTAGCCGACTGAAATTACATTCTGACAGCTGAAAGGAGGCTCAGGAAAAAGCCTGATCCATCTTGGTAAGCGACAAGCAATGCCAAGATGTCAGGCCTGACCCAATTAATTCTGTGTAGCCCATCCCACCCACTGTCAAGTTGGAGCAAGATCTGTACTTTCTAAAGTAATGCGCAAATACCTTAAATGTGATATACATCTATTGTTTTTCTTACTGAAGGTAATGGTGTTAAGAAATGTATTACTGGCTGCACATTTCTGCATGTAACAGGGTTAATGTTTCTGATACAACCCTAAGCAGGGTAGGAACTATGGCATAGTGAGCATGATTTAAAACGAGTGCTCACAGGCAGGAGTTGACTTTTCACATACCAACAAATAATATTTATTACAAAGTGAACCAGGCATCCCATACATAAATTTGTGATAGTGTGGAACCTTCCAGACCGACTGATGTGCATGGCAATGAAGGAGCACCCCCACAAGCCATATTTTGTATGAACAGCT
Organism: Babylonia areolata; assembly: GCF_041734735.1. Classification (NCBI taxonomy): domain Eukaryota; kingdom Metazoa; phylum Mollusca; class Gastropoda; order Neogastropoda; family Buccinidae; genus Babylonia; species Babylonia areolata. The sequence continues at coordinate 20,571,740 of NC_134883.1, read as the reverse complement.
TTAATCAAAAGGCTTGGTGCATCTGCCGACAAAGATTTGCCACAACTGACAGTATGAACTGCACATCCCACAAAGGAGACCCGACACTTGAAAGACTGTGGACCCTCCGGTGAAGACATGTAGGTTGCAGGACATTAGGCTCCATGTAAACAGTCATGTGCTCATTAACAGTGCAAAGGCTCGGTGAATCCTGCGAAAGAGGATGACAGACAGGGGATGTCAGGGAACCAGGTCCCCCCAAGCCACCCCTGAAGAAGGAGATAACAATGTGACACATCCAGCAGGGGGGCAGTGGGAGGTGGAGGCAGGGGGGAACTCCTGCCAGACGATGATGCGTGGTGTTGCTGATCGTCCACCAGGTCACAGGTGAAATACAAGGGTGTCAGTCTGCTAGAACAATGAGCACCCCCCCACCCTCCCCCCCAATCTCTCCCCACCAACAGACGAACAGAAGAGTCATGTTGGCTGGCGTATCCAGCCTGCTATTCTCTCAGGTGAAGACAAGTCTTGTGTCATAGGCTGGTTGTCTCAATACATGCCGCTAGTGAAGAAGAAGTTGGTGAACTGACTGTTGATTGGCGTTTTGGGAGAAGCACACATGTACTTAAAGTCAAAGTCAAAGGAGTCAGTGCGGTGGATGGCTGGCTCTGACTTGCTCCGTTTGATCTTGGGGATGGACATGTACAGGGACTCCAGAGAGGCCAGCAACTGAAATCACCAATCAATAATCATAATAGTAATAATGATGATGTGGATTTATATACTGCTTACTCTGCGGCTCTAAGCGTAATGATGGTTGTTCACTGCAGTCACACAACACATGCATCTTGATCAACAATTTACACAGCTCAAAGCATGGAGAATCAGTCTATCTTAAAATCTGGTTTGGATAAATAGTCCGAAAACTACCAGCACACGGTGAGACAATTCAAACAAAGAAAACAATCTGTCCCCTTTTGCTTGATGTACCGAGGTAAGATAAAGCATGACAATAAAACAAAAAAAACCCCACAAGAAACTGATGTACAAAACCCAGTTTTAAGAGTTTACTTTTTATCTGGTCTCAGCAACCTATAGCACATAGATTTGAAATACAAAACGCACACACATACAAACACACACACACACAAAGTAAACGGTACAGACATCATTCCTCCAGCATGGCCACAGAGCAAAAGACATCACAAACAAAACCATTTCCCCAAACTGACCTGTGGAAACAGAGGTCTGTCTTCCCGTACAAAGTGCACACAATCCTGTAGGATTCGCTTGAACTGTTTGGGGGTGTCGGAGCGACAACGGGCAATGTCAGGTCTCAGGTAGCCTTTCCCCACCATGAACAGAATCTGAAACGTTCCACATTCTTACTCTGAGATAAGGTCACCCATAATAACTAAAGAAGTCTCGACAAGAAATCAACCATGATAGCACACCCTTTTTTGTTTTTCATAGTCGTTTTTCTTCATCAATGTTTGCTGCACACATTGGCTGGAAGAAGAATCTGAATTGCTGGGCCATAGACACAGGCATGCATGCAATCATTTCTAATAATAATTTCATTCATGCACACATATTCTCTCTCTCTCTCTGTGATGGGGAGGGTGGTGTCACGTCTTGCAGTCAATAACAAAATAAATGTGAAATTAAAAACAGAAAACAGGAACACAACCTTCAAAAGACTAAATTAAAGAATAACAACACACTGACCTGGTCTTTGTTGTTGATATTTGTGTATGGAAGTTCTGCAGAACCTAATTCATACAAGACGATGCCAAAGGCGTAGACATCTGACTGGAAGGTGTATGGGTTTTGTTCCTTCATTCTAATCACCTCTGGAGCCTGTAGGAGGGGAAAAAGTACAAGGTACTGAATTATTAATTGCAAGAAAATAAAATAACTTATATATGATAACCTTCTTTTCTTCCTCTTCCTTTTTTTTTTTTAAAAAAAAAAAAAGGTAAAGCCCCAATGTTTATATACATGTATGTGGAAACTGAGAATGGCAAGTACACAGGGAAAAAACACCCACATGAATATATATCTATATACCAGAATATTCCAAACTCAACTTTCAGTTTCACACACTGTATGATTTCATAATACTTAGGTGTGTGCCTCGTACATGGGCAGATCCAGCTGTATATTTCATTACTTCCTTCAACAGCTGACAGACAACAGTCGGATGGCAAGGTCCATTTCTCAGTTTGCTTCAGTTCAAGTTTAATGCAGATACACACTGTCCTGAATGGACAACCAAGACATGGGATTATATTGACTCACTTTGCCATCACATGTTTTGTAAAATAATTATAACAATAAAAATATAAATAAATAAAGGAAAAAAAAAGACAAGTCCTGACATTCACCTGACCATAAGTTCTGGTGGACCACCACATAACAAATAAAGTGACAATCCCTCGGATTGGCCTAGCTATGTGAAATACCTATTCTCCAAATCAGCATTCCAAAGCATAGCAAGAAAACTAAATGCAGCACATCGAATACATTTCATTTCAACCACAACACTTCAAGAGCATCAAACTGCACCACACTCACAATGCACACAACAACAAAGTGAAGGCAGGAAGCATGCCTTCCATGGCTGTCATTCTAAATGCCCGACTCACCATCCATAGAATCGATCCAGAGGGCTGTTGAAACTGGTGTGACCCGCTCCACCGTGTTTTCACAGTTGCCAGACCAAAGTCACCTATTTTGACCGTCATGTTTTCCGTCATCACCTCCGTCAAAAAGATATCTGACGCAGGTTAAGGAATGCCTCTTCGGATGTGACAGTTGGATAAAAAGGCTGTGGACAGTCTACACTACAGGCTATCTACAGCACTGACAAAGTGCTAATGATTGATACTAATGTAAACACACACACACAAAAACAACAACAACAAACCAACTGGTGACAAAAACAAAACCATTCATAAAGTATGGAAGTGATGAAAAGGGGGAATAGGGTAAGAGGCAATGGAAGGAAAATACTCTGGACATTTTTTTTCACTGCACATAAACAACAGATATGAGCCAACACATCAGTTTATGACTGAAAACAAAACAACAAAAATGCTCATTTACTACAGAAAATTTGAACAGAATAGCAAAAGAGGAATCAAGTATGCATGTGTGTATCCCCCCCAACCCCCGACACACCCCTCTCTGCAGACACACACATCTCTGCTCCTTTAACATTCACAACCTTGCAGATCTCAGATTGTTCCCATAAATGTAAACCAAGATTGTCCCCATAAACATAAACCAGTCTCATGTATCAACCTCATCCATGAAGAAAGATTCAAAGCATCTAAGCAAACCTTTAGAAACCCTTAGAAATATAAAGCAAACCTAGCTGCCTGAAACCCTTAGAAATATAAAGCAAACCTAGTTGCCTGAAACCCTTAGAAATATATCAAATGAAATCTTTCTTTCACAGCTGCTCAAAATATCTCACATGCTGACATATCTTTAAAAAACAACAACAACAACAAATAAAAAAACAAACAAAAAAAAACCCAGAAAAGAAACCTACACACAGAATGTCGTAAAGAAAAAAAAAAAAAAACTGAGTGAGGAAGAGGAGTTGGGAGGGGGAGGGAGAGGGGGCGTGGGTGGTGGGGGTGGTGGGGGTGGTGGAAGGAAAGTGTGAAATGAAGAGAAAAAAATGCAGAATAACTGCACCAAGCAAGTAAGGATACTGTTTGATTTCAGATCCCTGTGGATAATGGACTTGGCATGAAGGTAGCTGAAAGAAAAATAATACAGAATAATAATACACACAGTTATCATCTGATACTTGTACTTAAAACAACAACAAAATTCATTCATGTTCCCTCGTCATGTACCTGATATTTTACACTTTTTCTACCCCACCAGTTCACCTTCTTGTTTCTGAAAAGACAAATGTTTTCCATTTGTTTACTAGAGTCAGCCAAGAAATATTGGACATTCTATGAATACCTGGAAACTGAAGGATTACACACGCCTACGCACGATGACACAAAATGTGAATGGGTACAAGTTTTCCATTCTGATTTGAGACACTTTATACTCAAAAACGCCCACAAACATAGTCAGGAACACGGCACACACATAATTCATCTTACCCTCTTAGCAAACATTCTACTCTCCATGCCCCCAGTCACAAAATAAAACACATACACAAACACACACACAACTATCCACAACGACTCCCAGACACCTACACTCTATGCAATCTCCTTCGAGACACACAACAAGCAATAACTCACTCCATGCCCTGAGCTGTCTGCTTGGCGATCATGATGAGCTGGTCCATGCGGAACTTGGTTTCCTTCACATGCAGATGCTGGTAAAGGGAATGGCCGTCGCACCACTGCGTCACAATGGCCAGATGGGGCTTTGACACCAGACCCATGAACAACAGGATGTTGTAGTGACGCGTCTTTCGCAACACCCCAACCTCATTCTTGAAGGCCTGCATCTGGGCGGGGGTGGGGTCTGAGACGTTGAGCTTTTTCACCGCCACCGGCCCATGCCAGTGGGCTTTGAACACTGTCCCAAAGGAGCCAGAGCCAATTCGCTGGTCGTACATTATCTCCTCGTTCGGGATTTCCCAGTCCTCGTTGGAGTCTCTCCTGGCTCTCTGTGGACATCAGCAAAAACGATGATTATGATCATCAAAATGAGTAAATTTTCTGTTTTTTCTTTTCTTTCTTTGGCTTGTCTTATAAACACAGAAGTGCAGTGACGTATCAAGACAAAAAACAAAAACAAACTACATGTCAGCAAACACTGCAAACAAAATTGTCAACACACATTCACTTATTAGCACTTTGTCTCATCACATAAATGGATGTGAAGACACATCATCCACCCACCGACATAAAACAACAGCAGTAACAGTACCAGAAAGAGCACCACAAATGATAAAATGTCTAAAATATCCATGACATGATCTCAGGTACTCACTCGTTTGCCAGGATCTGTCTCTACTGACTTGGCGCGAGGCCGCTCGGGCTTGGAACCAGAGCCAGGTGAGGAGTGAGCACTCTTGGTGGGCGATCCACTGGGGCTGGGAGCTGGAGGTGTGAGCATACGACTTGTCTGACCTGAACAATTGGCACCCACATTACATGCACCCTCAATGACTGAAAAGACGGCAGATATGAAAGAGACTCTGAAATTTAGAGGCCGTTCTCCAGCATATGATCTGAAAACATTTTCAAACAGCCTGGAATTTTTTTTTTTTTTTTGCAAACGGAGCAACTTATCGCTGAATAGTACTACAAAGCATGTGAGTTACCTGACAACAGCATTAATGAGACTGCAAATTATCAGCCACTGACAATAACATATTTATACACCTCAAGTAAAGAGGGATTTATGAATGCATACAGTGGACATACATAAAACAGAACAGCCAGAAACTGCTGTCTCAAATTCATTAGGAAAAATGTCTGAGGAAGCCTTTTTTCCCCCTTTCTAGAGGGAATAGGGCAACGAGCAGCATCATGCCTGGATCAAATTACAAAGTTTCATCTGAATAATCTCATTAAGATATTTGGGGGGAAAAAATGAAAAAAGAGAGAAAGAAATGAAAAATAAATACAGTATTGTATATATTTATGACTGGCATAATTGCAAATAATTGAAAAACAAAAACCAAATGAACATAAAAAGAACATGCATTTTGGAGACAATTGATTACTTCAGTTTTCAGCCATATACAATGATACAAAAAGCAAACTTAATTACAGATATCAGGCACTGAATGAAAGGTTTTAAATGTAAATCACTGATCATACATTCAATTGTAGTTTCTGTCATAAGGTACAGTATTTATATTAAAAGCATCCAGAAAAAAATCTACTAGTTTATTCCTTTGGGTCAACTGAAGTTGATTCCCTCTCTTGCCAGCAGAGAGTGTTGTGTGTGAATGAAAGAGAGTGTGTATGGGTGCACGAGTGAGTGAATGAGAGAATGAGAGAGAGGGAGAGAGAGAGAGAGTGTGTGTGTGTGTCTGTATGTGCTTTGTGTGTGTGAGAGTACTTTGCTTTGAAAGTGTATATTTGCATGCATGTGCTACCTTGTGTTACATTTTTGCAAACTGCTTTGTTTCCTTACGATTTTTAACAATACCTTATTTTATCTCTAATTCCACTTGCAACACAATCCTTTTCCTGTGGTTTGGCAATACCGCCTGAGCAGTTCCTAAATCAGACTAGTCTATTAACTTTAGAACTAGGCAGAAAGGATAGAGAAGAAAGTGTGCTGAACAGTGTCATCTTCAGAGCTAAGGTTTATACTGGATGATCATCAGTAAGTTGGACAATAATAAAATGCTATTGAATGGAACAAAAAAAAGGGCAGTATGCAAAAACAATGAAAAGTAAAATAAACTTACAAACACTTTCAGTTGATTTTAGCATTAGCTTTACATGTACTGACATTTTAACAAATGCCTATGATGTTAATCCAAGTAAAGGCAGAAAAAACAAAAACAAACAAAAAAAGGTACCATAACACATCTACATTGTTTCACTGTGACAACTGAGATCATGCAAACTGATTATACACACTCTACCAAATATTAACCAAACAAGAGCTCCTGTTTTCTTCAATCTTTTCTGCCTTTTCTCCATAAGCAAGATCACCCTTCATCTATTCACACTCTCTACACCACAATTATGATCTGAACGAATCCATACAGACCAGTCACAATCATTGTAAGCTATCCTTCTACAAAGCTAAGCATACAGAATGCTTCTTAACATGGATGAACAGGGAAAGATTTGTGGGGCAACACACATTAGACAAATTCTTTGTAGCTGTGGTTTTTATTATGTCTGGCTGTTTCTGGGTGTGTGGAATGAAAACATATTTTTGATGCTGTTCAGGCAAAGGCTGATAGATATATTCACACAGGAATGGTTTGCAGCAATTAGAGACAGAGACCGTTATGATGCATATTGCTCACTCAAATGGGAATCTGAGTGTGAAAAATATCTCTGATATTGATATCTACTGTTTCAGGGTAGCACCAAGCCAGTTGCGTCTCGGTGTTTTACCAATTAACAATTTACACAGGTACAACGACTGTCCTCCTACCAGCAGGAATTGTGTTGTCTGCTCTGATCACATCGAAAATGAGCACTATTTTCTGTGTGTATGTCCTCTTTATGCAGCCTTGAGAAGCAGGTTCATAAATTCTATTGATAAACCCATCATGCATATATTTAAAGCAAGTATATCAACAGATATCAGGTCTCTGGCTAAATTCACTATGTGTTTAAAAGAAGAAAATTATGGTTTAGCTAATAGCATTTGACTCTCTATTTCTCTCTCTCTCTTCTATTTTTCTCTCTCTCTTCAGCCTTGGCTATCCACAAAATGTCAATAAATTCACTCATACAAATAGTTATTGTACTTTATGTGCCTTCTGCTGATGTGGCGGTAAGTCTGTATGTGCGTATAATGATTATGTGAAAAGGAATGTGAATGTGAAGATGTATATGTTGAGGGTTGGGTGGTGGGAAACCGAGAAAAGAGACAGGGATGGATACGAGTTCAGTGTAGAGTAAATACTGGTATTCACCATCCACACTAACAGTTAATTTTGTTGTTGAATTTTATCGGAAATGCGTTTCGTTTGCATCTGTTATGATAGGGGCTGTTGGCCTAAGTCATTAAAATCATTCAGTGTTCAGTATGCTAACCTTCAGCAGAATTTCAGGAAATCTTCTATGCTTTCAATTTAATCTAGAATTAGAGAAGAGCTGATCAGACAGAGTCTCTTGCACTCTCTTACACCAGTTTACTGAATCTTTTTTGGCAAAAGAACTGTTGGTGGCATCAAAAACCAGCAGAAGACAACAACAACAACAAAAATCCAAGGAGGAAAGTCAAACAAACTTGATTACTAAAATTCTTATGAAAAAAGACAAGCACTCACAGCCACACACACATGACAGACCCATGAATATCAACTTCACAAGGCAAGAAAGTGTTAGTCACTCAAGATCAAAGGATGGCTTCTGTGTTGGGACTATATTATAGCACCAGCATTCTCAGGACTGTCAACCCACAAACTGTATACTGAGCAATCATGCTTCCACAAGCAGTCTATAAATCGTGACAAACTACCCAAGCTCTCAGATGTGGATTAAACTGACAGCCCGGGGGATAAAGCCAGTCAAGGATTAGTGGGCATGGATCAGGATCAGAGCTCGTGACATCCCATCAATCACTGAACACCGATTGTCTCCCCTGCATGGGGCAGAGTGGTCCTCTGGAGGTGGTACAGGGAAACATGCCAATCACACCATGCTGCTGGTGTACCTTTCTGTCCCAGCAACCCTTTGGACAGGGTGGCGTGGCTATCACTGGCATGGCGCTTATCTTTGTAAAAACTATAGCGGTAGCTCAGAGGATCTGCAAGGCAAAGGTACTGATCTTATGACAGACTAAACAAACCCATCAGCCTAGTTTGCACCAGTTTGACATGGTATAGCAAAGGACACTCATACACACAAAACAAGAGTAAACAAAATGCTGAAACAACCATGAAAACAAGAGTGTGCTGTCTCTCTCTAGAAAGAAAGAAAAAAAAAAAAAAAAAAATCAAAAAAAATCTCAGACATACGTTACTGGCTGAAATTTTAAATGTGGATAACATAATTATCATCCATAGCTAGTCATCAAAAAGATGAACTGTAAAAGATTCTCATATTGTACATTTGTCTGGGGATTAGGGAGTTGCAAGGAGGGAAAGGGAAGGGAAAAGGGGCGGAGGGACGTGTGTGCATGTGTGTGGGAAGAGGGGCTGTACAGGTGTGGGACACAGGGGATTGACGGGAATGGAGGCAGGAAGGAGAGGGACGTTGTGTGTGTGTGTGTGTGTATACATGGATGTGAACAAAGAGCAGACCAAGAGGCAGTCCTTAAAATGTCACAATGTTACACACAACCACAGTAAAGTCACAAATATTGTTGTTCTGCCATAAAAGAACCGTACATGAATAATATGAATCTCTGACTTACTTGCATGTGTCCTAGTATGAAGGGGATCCCGATAGCGTCTGCCCTCCTGCAACACACAGCAATGACATCAACATCTGCAAACAAATAGAACAAAGTAAAACAAAATCTAATTTCATAAGGGTAGTGGAGAAAGCGCAATTACTTTATAAAATCCTGCCCTAAGGGGAAATAACAAAACAAAAACAAACCCAAACAATAACAAAACAAACAACCCTCCGCCAAAAAAAAAAAAAAAAAAGAAAAAAAGACTAGAGTGCCTCCATGTTGCTTCGACTAAAGGCAGAAGGAATCAACTAGTGCTTTCAAGACCATCAACTCAACTTCAATAACTTGCATGGGAGTAGGAGGGAAGGGGTCCCTTTCCAAGAGAAATTAATGACAAAATGCTCCTTGACAATCTGGCCAAAATTTTTTTTTTTTTAAATTCAAAAACAAAAGAAAAAAAAAAGGTTCAAGACAGAAGTTACAATCCTATATAATAATACATTTCCTCACCTGGTGTGTGTAATCTGGATTGTCCACCAAGTTGACACACACATTGGGTGCAGACGTGGATCGTTCCCGGTGACCGAGCTGGGGTGCTGGGGGTCGAGAATGGTGAGTAGAGCGAGGGGACTGAAGGCCTGGGGAACGAGATCCTGAACTACTATCTGCAAGGTATCTGAAACCACCAAGAAACACTGCCAGTACCGCCAGCAGACTTTGAGCAAGCTTCAGAGTTCAAAGTAAAAACCAAACTTGAGCTGCCTTTTATTTTTCTCCAGTGTGAGTGTGCATGTGTGCAAGCACGTGTGTACGTGTGTTGTGCTTCAATGTATGCATCCCCCAAAATATGTGCACAAAAGAGCTTCAACTGTGTTAAATTTTCTATAATTTGCATTAGATCTGATCAAGATGCCGATAACACATGTGATGAAATCTACAAGCAGCATTCCATCTTCCTCCACATCCTATTCCTTTTCTATACTGTGTGCAGATCCATGTTTGCAAATGGAGAGAGGACTGGTGCGAGTGTATGTGGACGCCCACATATTTGTACTTTGTGTGTGTCTATGTGCATGTGCATCTCTCCAATATATGTGCATGTTCTTACATGATCATACAAGTGACCAGAAGTTGTTTTGCCCACATCACTAAATTATTAATTACAAGACCACTCACTGTCTGATATGTTCTCTAGAGTTGTCTCGTTGCGCTCTGAAGTAGACCTCAAGGTCACCCTGACATGTCCGTGGCACTTTGTCCTCACAGCGCTGATGAAACTTGAGGGTGCAGGTCTGGCAACGGATGCCTTGGAACAACAGGTTGCGGCATATATCACAGAAAGTCAGTGCGAAGTATGTCTTCCGACCCTGAAACCAAGACCATATCTGCCGTATGTCAAAGGTGGAGGAGGGAAAACGCAACAATCATTAGAAAATGTTGCACCCATAATCAATTTCCTATACTATCAGTGATGAATAAAAGAAACATGGAAGACTTGTTGGCGCACAATCTATAGCAATTCTCTTTGCATTTGAATTTGAAGAGGAGAAAGTACTCACAAAATTATGGGCAAGTACAACAGCTCTAGGGGCCCTGCTGGGGTGCATACTATTGTCGTCCTCTCCCTCCAGGAGCTCCACCGACACCTCCTGCCCCGACAACTCTTGCATGTCTGTGTTCCACGTCAGGGGTATCCTGGCAACATGCATGTCAGCAACAAAATAGACACCAGTCAACATTTTCCAAAATGTCAATGGCAATAGGTATCACAAGCATCAACATAACCACAGCATTTTGGGGAGAAAAATATGTTCATTTTCTGTTGAACACAACTTACAGATAAGAAAAATGTAAACACAACCACAGCATTATAAGAAGATAATGCTCATTTTCTGTGCAAGCAACAGATATGAAAAATGGATCAACACGATCACAGCATTTGGGAGGGGTAGGGGTGGGTGGGGGTGGGATGAATAATGGTAATTTTCTGTTTAAAAAAAAGAACCAACCAAACATTCCACCGCTCATTTTCCTCCTTGCTCTGTTCCCCCTCCTCACCCCCCAATGTCTTTGACATATCACACAAGTGTGATAAAAAACCGCATTTTTTTTATGAAACACTGGTGTATAATTACAAAAACAATCAATCAGTCTCAGACCTGGTGTTGTATAATTACAAAAACAATCAACATAATCAGTCTCAGACCTGGTGTTGTGGCGAAAGACATGACATTTGTCAGGATCTAACTGACGTCGCTGCATGGATTTTGCCAGTCCTTCCCGCAATGTGACACCTGGAGTGGCTTTCACCTGTAACAAGTATTGTCAGTTGGAATTTAGCATTCACGATGACTGAGATGGTGTCTCAAGATGTAGTAATCATGAATGACTGTTACAAATAAACATGACAGCGTAAAATACTAAAATATAAAAGGAATTGTGTTGAACTTGAAGGCGATGGGAGGTAGAACTAGAAGGAGAGGGTGGGGGTGGGGGGGCCAGAGAATGAAAGTTCACTCGCAATATACAAAATTTTCTAATGGACAACATATAAAGTTGAACAGTTCGCCTTTCTCTAACTCATTTTTCTCACATGCAGACAACAAAACAGAACGCCACCAGCTGTAGACATACACCAAAATTCATAATTCTACCTGCTTACACTTAAATAGTTAAACTGACTTAAAACATACAGTATGCAAGTATACACCATGAAGAAGACATGAACCCCCCCCCCCCCCCCCCCACACCCCCTCCCCCCCAAAAAAAACCAATAACAAAACACACAAACATGCATGCACACATGCTGACAAAAGAAACATATTTTTCACGCAAATTATATACACAAAAGCACAAAGTTTATATACATATGCAAAGAAAAAAAGTAATCATGTCAAACTTACAGAAGTGACCTGGCTATTTGGCAAGTAAGCTTTGACATGGGCGTTAATGGCTCGGCCAGTCTGTGGAGACCGCTGTCCATATGCCTGGTTCCTCAAGGCAGACGAGTTGTTCTGGGGAGTTAGAGGTGGGCCTGGGGACAGCATGGGTGGGTCTTCTGCCACTTCTTGTCTTGGAGGTGGCGAAGGAGGTGGCGAGCCCCGCATAGACATCTGTTCCTGGAGGCGCTGTTCTCGCAGCTGGTACTCATGGATTTTGTTGGCAAGTTCTTCATATTCCTGGAAAACAGGGAAAAATTACTTTTAATTATCTAATCCTTATTACAAGATAAAGAAAACAACAACAAGATTTTATATGACAGATTAGTTCATATTATGCAAAACCTTGCCACCTTCTGGTGATATACTGAGGCCATAAGTATCAAGCAACTGAACAGTCTGAAGTAAATTATTTTGTGTGAAATAACTGTGTTTTAAAAACTTTTTACCTATTAACTTTGGTTGATCTAACCGACTATTTTTCTTTTCATGAACATGTATTCTATGTGGTCATAACTCATATCAATCTAAACTTCCTTACCACTTTTCTTCATCTTGTGTGTTCGTTTTCTGAATCTCTCTCTCAAAAAAAAAAAAAAAAAAAAAAAAAAAAAAAAAAAAAAAAGCAAGGAAAAAAAAAAGCAATTTTTTTTCCCTTCAAGTTGTCAAAATGTCAACAGCTGCAACTGTACAAGTACACATCTTCTTGTATAAAACTGGTAGTGAAGAAGTTCATTAATCATAATGTTCATGTTCTGTTTTCTGCAGCAAGTGCGTGTGTTCAATATTTCTGCACTACCATAAATTGTCAGCTGAACCGAAGTGAAGTGATCTATAGTATATCAATTCCAGCTGTGTCATTGAATTTTAACAATGTCATATGACAGACACAATGACTGTGAAGTTGTTCATAAAGTTTAATGGATAAGAAATATATATATATATATATATATATATATATATATATATAAAGCAGTGATGGCCTAGAGGTAACGCGTCCGTCTAGGAAGCGAGAGAATCTGAGTGCGCTGGTTCGAATCACGGCTCATCTGCCGGTAGTTTCTCCCCCTCCACTAGACCCTGAGTGGTGGTCTGGACGCTCGTCATTTGGATGAGATGATAAACCGAGGTCCCGTGTGCTGCATGCACTTAGTGCACGTAAAAGAACCCATGGCAACAAAAGGGTTGTTCCTGGCAAAATTCTGTAGAAAAATCCACTTCGATAGGAAAAACAAATAAATCTGCACGCAGGAAAAAAAAAGAAAAAAAGGTGGCGCTGTAGTGTAGCGACGCGCTCTCCCTGGGGAGAGCAGCCCGAATTTCACACAGAGAAATCTGTTGTGATAAAAAAATGAGAAAAAAAAAGAAGACGCAAATAATCAAATAAAGACAATTATACAATAACTGCAAGTGCAAGCCACTGAATTCTTAGCACTTCTCATTGGCCTGCACTCAGGTAATTAAGAGGTAGACAAAAACAAACCCAGAAACTTCCTGTTTCTCTGTAATTCTCAAATACCTGTATACATCCAAGCTGATGGAAAGCACCATGTAGCAACAGTTTTAAATTGCTTGCCTTTACCTTGCTGCCAGCAACAATTTGTACAAGTTTCTTAGTTGTTAACCCAAGGCAAAGTCCAAGATCACTCATTGTATTTGTACAGCAGTGTCACTTGGTGCTGACTTCAGAATATACTTAAACTTTTAACAGCAAACTCAGGTGTCCAAGACTGATCAGTATCCATCATTCCATGTTTGCTCAACCCATACAATGTTCCATGAGTTACTTCCCTTCACCAGTCTTCCATCCTGTGATGATTTCTGTCTGACAGTTTTTTTGTTTTTTTTCTTTCAAATTTTGACACTGAGAATATTGAAAAATCACAGGTATATAAAGCAGTAAGTCCTTCAATAACTTTTCATAAACACTGACAATGACAAGGAGCCAAACGACTCAGGTTTTGCCCAAGAGACCACAATTTTGATAAAGAAAGTGAACAAAATCGACTGGCAATACAGCTTAAGTTGAACCAGAGCTTTCAACAAGTCAGGATAGAGGTTGTCCATGTGTACAAAATCAAACAAATAAAAGGCCTCAGACCTAAAAAAAACGTAGACTTAATGCAAGTCTGCCAGTCAAAACAGATGTAATCAAAGATGCAATTAATCTTTTTCATATAGATATAGCTTCTATTTTTTGTGTACATTTTCATATTAACCATATATGTATAATGTTGGTGTTTACTTCCATCTTATTCACTGTTCAAACAGTACAACTTTGTTTGTTTACAAACTCATTCCCCTTTCCAACATGTTTGCAGCTTGTTTGCAAGGCAATAAATTTTGATTACACAAAATTTAAACTAGTTAAAGCTTAATCACACTCTTATAACCATACCAACGTTTTGGCCAATCTGTTTACAATTAAAATCACAGTGGTGCTTCTTGTCCAACTGCCCCTTTTTTTTTTTTTCTAACAGACCCAAGCCTCCGTTGCATGAGCACTATTACAGTATTTGCAGCACTCTGTTTGCTCCGTGCTAATTTTCCTAATTCCAGAGACTATAATTTTAAATGCAAAGCAAACAGCACTGCAAAGAATGCTCATGCAACTAAGTCCAGGAGTGCTGCTGGCCTGAGGAAGCAGCAGCCTCAATGGATTAAAACATTATACAAAATTAAAAACAGAAATGAAGATAATACAAAGTTCTATAATCTATTGTCTTCGCTGTACAATAAATCCAGTCATTACTACCTTGTCCAATCAAATTGATCCTTAAAACTCCAGTTTAATCAAACACTTGAAACAGGTTATTCTCACTATATTTTCAAAATATTATAAAATCAAAAGTAAGTATTCAACTTCAAGTTTACATGGTATGAATACAGTAAACATAATAATACTATTTATAATACAAGAATCATGATCTGAAAAGTAACATTGTCCTTTGTCCCTAACTGTGACACTTGTAATTTTATATAAACTGAAAGTGAAAGAGAATAGTTAACTGGTTTTTTATTTTATTTTATTTTTTTAAAATTTTTACTCTTTTGTACATTGTTCACACCGGATATATATAAACTTTTTCATACCTGTACATAGATGGAAGGTGGGTGCTGATGTTTCCCAAAAACCTCATTCATTTCTTCCAGCTTTTTCCGGGTCACCTTAATCACTCGCTGGATGTTCTCAATCTGCAAACAAGCCAAAGTCATCAAACATTATGTGTAATCATAAATCATGATGTATATATCAATACTTAAAGTTAAAAAGAAGCAAGAAAAACAACCAGGTCTCTTGTGTGATATCTATTCATGAATAAACACAGGAATTATTGAGGAAAAAATACAAGGCAGATCCTTTTACAACAGGACTTTTTGTGGTTGTTGCATACTGGTATTACTGCCGTGACCTTGGCCTATAATCTGGCAGGCGTATGTTTTGGTCAAACGGTGAACCCTATCACTGTGCAGCAGTGTGCCATATCTGCTGGAAATTGAATGAAAAATTTAGCTGCATTGCCATTAGTCTCTTTCCAATGATCTTGTCATCAGCAATTTCAAGATGCTGTGACCATGAACTCTGACCTTCACATGTTTTAATTTTCACCCTACCATTACAGTATTAAATCTGATGACAACTGTATGCAAGACCACCTATAGATCTCTCTTTAAAAAAGTGTAAATATTAATAATATCAACTTTTCTGTTAATGCCATGTTGTGACCTTGACCTTCAATTTAAAGTCACACTCATAAGATCATGCTGTCATGGCCATGCCAGTCACAATTTTACCGATCTGATAGAAAAAAAACCCAAAAAAGCTTTAACTAAAACTAAAAGGTATGAGGTATGTTTTGATGAGAATAGTGAATATAACTTATAAGTTTTCTTTGACTTTTCACCTGCTTACCAGTACCACACAACAAAAGCAATTACAGGTAAGCACTACTGTTTAGTTCCCATACCACTTATGAGAAAACGCCATTAAAATTTACCACGTGGGAACACAAACACACATACACACACACACTTAAGGAGACTGGGTTGAACGTGATCATATTCAGGCTGTTCACACAAACACACAGATCCACACACACACACATACACACACACACACATGCACACACACAGACACATACAAGAGAACCATTAGCACAGACCCAGGCTTTGACACATCCCCGACAGACCTGCCGGGCTGGAGGAATCTAGCGGAGAGTTCAGTGTGGCACCCCAATGACTTCACAAAGCGAGAAGAAAAAGCAAAAGGAAAAGAAGAAGAAGAAGAAGAAGAAGAAGAAGAAAAAGAAGAAGAAGAAAAAGAAGAAGAAGAAGAAGCTTATAAAGACATAAATAATAAAGTAATTAAAGTTATAAATAATGTATACCACCATACATGTGAGTTAGAGTGCGCAGTGAGTGTAACTGTAAGTGCACATGCAGTGAGTGATGCACATGTCTGCTGTGTCTGTTCATGTGTGAGAGAGGGTTTGGGCAGGGGTGAAAAAGTTCGATACTAATAATAAATGAGATGCAAATGAAACAGAGGGAGGGGTAAACCATAAAGGCAGACAAAACAGAGCTAAAATCAAAGGTAAAGACAAAGTTCTGGTAGTTCAATAGAACATAGCTGATAAAGAAGCTTGCCTAACAGAAATGATCAATAACAGTATGGCTTTTATATCTCTAATTTAAGGTTTTATTGATTCTATAATCTACTGTGGCAAAGGCAAATACAAAAATATTGGACAAAGTTCAGAAACCTGCTGTCAGTAAAGTTACATATGATTTAAACTGATAGTGCAGAAAAAACAACAAACAAAACCAACAACAAAATTTTAAAAATATATTTAAAGAAAACCTAATCTACAATGATAAACTTTTATCAATTTATCAATCTATTTCAGTATCTGTCAGTGTACACGACCTCATGTGTGTATATATACATACATACAAATTTACCAAAAGCATGTCTGCATGCATGCAAGCACATGTGCACACTCAAGATCTGTAGATAGGAGTGTGAGAGTGGGAACAGAATGAAAAACAGGGCAAGAAATCACAAAGAAGGATAAATGCAAGGAAAAGTAGTGTAACATAGAAACTGAAATTGAAATACATACATGCACTTTGTATAATTGTGAACACAAAACTGTGACACACAAACAGGTATAAAACACACTGACACAAAAACAAACAGGAAAGACTGGTCAGAAAAAAGTGAGAGCAATAATTTGTTTTACTTAAAATCCAGAGAATGACAGAGGAACAGATGAACAGTTTCTGTAGTGTAACCCTACTTTCACTGCAAGAACATTGATTATTCTCTAATTTACCTTTGATTCAATAGTCCTTTCTTGCAATATCATATGATTAAGTTTCAGTGCAAGAATACTGATTATATTAATCTTTTTTTTTATCTTCAATTTGTTTATTACATCTTTCTTGCACTAATTGTCTGTATACTATATCATGTGACTTTAATACTCATCACATCATCTTTTTGCAGACTTCTCTTTTGGTTGCTGAAGTTGACAATAATATGTGTTTAATTAAAATCATTCAACAAAACATTAATTTATGGCCATATTCTGCAGTTTTCAGCACATATTATTTGGACTGTCAAGAAGCATGATCCACATTCTTGGAAATAAACTTTTCATCTTCGAATCGGTATAAATATCCCCATCAGGAAGCAAATAAATGAATCTGACATATCAATGAAATGTCCAGGAGCTCAGGATCATGACAAATCTTTTCCAATTGTGAGTCTGTTCAGAACTATTATTTAGTCTTCTATCTCTTGAAATGAAAACAAACCAGCGTTTTTCCTTCAGTTTCATTTGCACAGTTTAAGAATGCATAACTGAAATTTGAAATGCGCCAAATAACGTAACAGATATTAATCACTCAAAATGAAAACCCCAGTGGTGTGTTATGCAATATTCTTTCCAAACAGCAAAGAACAATTTGCAGACAATTGGCTATCGTTGAACCTCAGTTGTCAAACTGGAAGAATAGATAATGACAATCTTAAAAATAGACATACTGCACTTGAATTGACATTTCAGGACCGTGTTTAGCAAAAATATTAAACAAAACATCCTTAGCTTTTCAATGACTTTAAACTGCACACTGATCAATAAAAATCATACATGACTTTTAACGAATTTCTGACATTATTTTGGCTTCTCGCAGCAGACACAATTGTCAGAATGAGCGACAACCAAACCGCAGTTCTGTTTGTTGCTGTCTGTTGTTGACGAAAAGAACGGTCGCATAATGACCCCAGACCAACATTTGGAAAAGAAAATGAAACAAGGAGTACCTCTTCTTGTAGATTGCCACCAACAAAACTGTCCTCGTCTTTGGGACCCACGGGAAAATTTGGTATGTCTCCGTTCATACTGCTTACCACCGCCATATTACCTACTTTGATGGGTGGTCACGTGACCTCCTAAATTATCCCAAAGTCTCGCGATACTTGGATGGTAGCAGAAGAACTTGTGCTGGCTAAGAATAGATGCCTTGAGCTATTTATAGAAACGCTTCGCGAGCAGCACGCCCTGTACACCAGGCTATTCTTTTTGTTTGTATTTATTTGCAGAGACGCGACAGTTGAGATCGCAGCGCCACTTCGCAAAATGGCGAAGCGCGTTCACCCGAAAAAAAAGAGAGAAAAAAAGAAGAGAGAATGTGGTGTAGATTACATGGTAACACCGAATGTGCCAATTTATTCCTAGATCAGATCATCTCCAAGCAATTTTATCATCAGTTAAAACGACACGTCATCTACTCCTCGATCGTTCTATCAAATCCGAGGGTTGATCGAGGGGCAGAACTTAACAGAAGCGATGGTTTGAAAAAGAGAAACTGTCAGTAGGAGACCTGTTTCTTAATCGACAGGTTTTAGACCATCTTTCTTTCAGCACCTGAACCGTTTGTCAAGATTGTTTCCATCACTGATTATCACGAATATTACAAGTAAAATATATAATGATAAAGATGGCACGCCTGAATCCTTCCGCACGCCCCTGCAAAAT
>NC_134883.1:20542746-20547746 GCF_041734735.1 Babylonia areolata | reverse complement strand
AAGCACGTTGCAGTGGGAGGGAATCCACTGCAGTGTAACTGTGTAACTTGAGCAGAGGGAGGCGAGAGAGGAGGACAGATCGTTGAGTTCTGGATCTCTGTTGGACCAAAGGGCCAGCAAGATAGACAGGGCGACGGTCAGGAAGACAACGTTGTGGCTGGCGTAGGGGCTGGCCTCGATGTGGGCTGCTGCCGTTTTCAAGGCTTCTGCTTCGGCTCTGTAATTGGTGGAGTACAGGCCGGTAGCAAGGCAGATCTTTTCTTCTCTGCCTCCTGGATACTGAACATAGACTCCTGCCCCTCCGTTCCGAATGGCATCTGCCGCAGAGCCGTCAGTGTAGACATCAGTCCAGAACTCTTTTGGGAACTGGCCGTGGAGGTGTTCACGGGTGAGGGACTTTCTTTCAGGGCCGGTTTGGGAATCTTTGGGGCCAACACCAGGGATGCTGCACTGGATGACGGGAGGGGTTCCTTCACTTCAGGCAGGGACGGCAAGACACCGGGGTATCACTTTGGGGGCATGGTCAAGGATATCTTGATGTTGCCGTTCTAGGATCCTGCTCTGGTGTACGAAGCTCCCTCTCTTCAGCCGTCCTTTTGCTGGCTGGGACAGTCTGTCCTTCATGGGGTGGCCTTGCAACCTCTTGAACTTGGCAGCCTGGGTCAGGAGTTTGGCGTCTCTGCGGTCCTCAAGGGGCTGGAGCTCTGTGATGGTTTCAAGCTCCTGAATTGGTGTAGACCTCATGGCCCCTTTGATGATATGGGTAGCTTGATTCTGAACCTTGCTGATCCGTTCAAAGTTGGACTTGGCTGTAGTGCCCCATGCAGTCATGCCATACTCCAGCACTGGCCTGACTCTACCAGTGTACAGCCTCCTGAGGGTCGTGTTGTCTGCGCCCCATGTTGTTCCTGCCAGCTTCTTCATGAGGGCAAGTCGTACTTTTGCTCTTGATTCTGCTTTCTCTGCTTGCTTCTTCCACGTCAGGCGTTTGTCAAAAGTGACTCCCAGGTACGTGGGGTTGTTCTCAGCAAGCAGAGTTTGTCCATTGATGCGCAGGTTGGCCTTCTGTTCTTTGGGTGAGAGGCTGAAAACAGTGTAAGTGGTCTTTTTGGCATCAATTGTCACCAGCCACTGTTTTGTCCAGCTTTCGAGAACATTCAGCGCCTGCTGTAGTCTGTAGTTGGCAGTTGTGAGGTGTTCTTCCGAGCACCATAGGACAAGATCGTCTGCATAGATGGCTCCCTGGACTTTGTGTGGCATATCTTTGACGATGTCGTTGATAAAGACGAGGAATAGTGTAGGGCTGAGGACACCTCCCTGAGGAACTCCTTCTCTCAGTGTCTTCTTCCGACTGTATGCTCCATTGACATGGACTCGGGCCTTCCTATTGTTCAGGTACTGCGAGATCCACTGGTACATACAGCCAGTCACATCACTCTTCTGGATCTTCCTCCGGCGGCCATCATTCCAGACTTTGTCGTGTGCCTTTCCCATGTCTGTCCACACCGTCAGTGTATGCTGTTTGTCCAGGAAGCCATCCTCGATCTTCTGGGCTATGTAGGTCACTTGGTCCTCAGTGGAATGATGTTGGCGGAAGCCTGCCTGCTCTGGAGTGATGATGTTCTTCTTCAGGTGCCAAACTAGGCGCGAGTTGATCATACCATCTAGGAGTTTGCCCACGCAGCTGGTGAGGCTGATGGGGTGATAGCTACCAGCCCTGGCTCTGTGCCCTTCTTGTGGAGGGGCACCATGTCAGCTTCTCACCAGCTCTGTGGAACATGCCCCGTCTTCCAACTGTTGTTGAAGAGAGCAAGGAGTTTGGTGCTTGCTTTGGTGCCAAGGTGTTTTAGCATTTCGTCGGTGACTTTGTCAGGACCTGGAGATTTTTTGTCCTGCAAAGACTTAACGGCTTCTTCAAACTCCTTTAGTTTGAAAGGCCTGTCCATATATTCAGGTTGGTCTTGGTCATCCTGATTTTTCTTTATTTCGTCATGGACTTGTTGTTTTCTGTCCTCTGACACAGTGATGCTGCTGATCTGCTCATAGCTGTCTATGAAGCAGTTTGCTGCCTCTCTCCCTGTCACCATCTCCTGGTCTTTTTGAAGCGTGACAGGCGCTGACCTTGTCTCTTCGTTGTTCATGGCTTTGGTGAGTTTCCAGAGTTTGTTGCCATCTCTGTCAAGGTTCAGCTTTTCTGTTTTCTCCATCCAGCTTGTTCTTGCAGCTTGGATGTAGGCCTTTCTGTATTTGACAGTGCAGGCTTTGAGAGTAATGTTGTTTTCTTGTGTTGGGTTGTTTTCAACCTCCTGTCTAGTCCTTGTCACTTCATCTTCAAGCTCCTGCAGCTCTTCTGCCCAATATGGCCTGTAGTTCTTGCGAGCGCCACGTGGAACTGCCTTTGAGGCTGCTTTCAGGATGGCTTGGTTGAAGTTTTTGGTGGCTCTGTTGATATTGTAATCGTCCATTTGATGGTCTTGCAGTACTCGTCAGATAGGTCCGCGAACATCTCCCAATCCGCCTTCTTATAATTCCATCTGGGAAAGGACTTGGCATCGCTTGGTGTATACTGCAAATTGATGGCCAGTGGTACTGGTCTGTGGTCACTGCCTGCCAGCTGTCTTTGTACCTTCCTGCTGGTTTTTTGGGCAAGGTCTTCAGTGGCAAAGACAAGATCTGGGGTGGTCGTGGTGAGCCATCGGCGAGAGAAGAAGGTTGGTGGGTTTTCTGGATCATTCAGCAGGAGCAGATTGCTCTCTGTCTGCCAGTCCTCCACTTCGTCTCCTCTTTGGTCATTCTCACTGTAACCCCAACAGGTTGAGTGACTGTTAAAATCATGTTTGGATTGATCAGTCGACACAGTAACACAGACTTAAATTCACATTACGTCAACAACTAAGAAATAGATATATACAATTCTGGAAACAGAGAAAAACTGAATACAACAGATTAGACTTCTACAACAAAATTAAAAGAAACGATCATCAAATTGAGAATTATCTAACTGATGAAATCGATCCTACTCACAAACAAGCTCTTTGTCAACTCAGAATAAGCACACATTATTTAAATATCGAACGAGGAAGATATGCAAACATTCCCAGAGAAGAGAGGTTATGTGATATATGTGAAGTTGTTGAAGATGAATTACATTTCTTTGGTAAGTGTATCTTATTTCATAATTTGCGAAACCATCTAATTACAACTGTACAGCAATGTGATCATCAATCAAATGTGATCACTAGAAAAATACAAAACAATATCCTAAAACCAAGTGATTTATTCAACTGCAATGACTGTCAAAAAACACTCGCCTACTATGTATTTTCATTGCATGCGTATTAGATGACCGTTTATTTCATTGTTCCTTTTGTTCTTTGTTGTGTTTATTAATCATTCGGGATTTTATGACAATAAATGAAGTCGAGTCGAGTCGAGTCACACACACACACACACACACACACACACACACACACACACACACACACACACACACACACACACACACGAGCTTCTCAGATTATTTGAAACACACACACACACACACAGATGCGCAGAATTCAAACGTAAACTGTACCAGGTGAGCGGAGGTGGAGGATGATAATGTCTGTGAGTATGCAAGTGCGAGTAATACGCTTGATCGATCAAATCAGATAATTATCTATTTCATTTGTTTACCACTGCAGTCATACCCAATGCTTCCCAGTCGTGATGTCAGGCAGGGGAAAGAACTTCGTAATTTAGAAGCAGTCGCTTGATTGCTGAAAGTACACTCCCTTGGAGTGTGTGCCTGCGCTTTGGGTGGGTGGATGGGTTGGTTGGTTAGTGTCGATGGGCGCGCGCGCGTGCGTTTGTGTGCTGTGTGTATGTGCATGCGTGCGTGTGTGTGATAATCATTTTCGTCCGTGGGCTGCAACTCCCACGTTCATCCACGCACACATGTATGTATACATACATACATACATACGTATATATATACATACATACATGAAAAAAAGAGAGAGAAAAATGTATATAGCCTGTCAGACCCAATGTTGAGGAGGGTAAAACTTCAATGGACACCAATTGTTCTGTAAAGCCTACTAGTCTACACGTGCTCTTTGGCGAGATTAAGGAAAAGCGTGATTCAGTCACGTGAATCATATTCCTCATAAATCCATCGTGTTTCCAAGGCGGATGGTTGCTGTGGACGCCAGTTACAACAAACACGTTACAATCGTTGGTACAATGTTGTCACTCAGTGACGTACACAGTGTGTGTGTGTGTGTGTGTGTGTGTGTGTGTGTGTGTGTGTGTGTGTGTGTGTGTGTGTGTGTGTGTGTGTGGTGTGTGTGTATATGTGTGTGTGTGTGTGTGTGTGTGTGTGTGTGTGTGTGTGTGGTGTGTGTGTGTGGTGTGTGTGTGTATATATGTGTGTGTGTGTGTGTGTGTGTGAAGAAGAAGAAGAAGAAGAAGAAGAAGAAGAAGAAGAAGAAGAAGAAGAAGAAGAAGAACTTGAGTTAACTTATAAAGCGCCTTTACATGTAAACATGTTCAGCTGGGCTCTACAATGTAAACTAGTATCAACGTTTAAATCATACACTTAAACACTACATGAAAAACTTATATATGCACAATCCTTTACAGTCAGCCAACCAAATACTAAAGCACTAATCTGTGCACACACACACACACAGACACACACACACACACACACACACACACACACACACACACACACACACACACACACACACACACACTGACACACACACACACACACTGACACACACACACACACACACACACACACACACACACACACACACACACACACACACAATCATCACAGATTATGCTCACCAACACACATATCACATGAAAATGTATAATAATGCAACATTCATATTACGCGGCAATACAATACTTAAAACTACTCCCGATATTACAATACACCAAAACCATATCACAATACTGAAAATTCACTTCCACTGAGCTCTGAACACCGGTCACACACATCACAC
>NC_134883.1:20490246-20532746 GCF_041734735.1 Babylonia areolata | reverse complement strand
TGACGCTGTGTTATACTCGTACATTATACATGTATTAAGTATTCAGTATAACTACATTTATATGCGTACATGTTTGTGTGTCTCTTAGAACAACGACAGATGTGTAAGTCGGCCAAAGTGCTAATATCTTCACCGTTGGAAAATAAAGATTCATTCATTCATTCATTCATTCATTCTCTCTCTCTGTGTGTGTGTGTGTGTGTGTGTGTGTGTGTGTGTGTGTGTGTGTGTGTGTGTGTGTGTGTGTGTGTGTGTGTGTGTTTTTCTCTTTGTATGTGAGTGTGAATATATATATGCATATATATATATATATATATATATATATATATATATATATATATATATGTATGCATTAATTAATTGTTGTTGTTTTTTCTCGGGCCTCTCTTATGTATTTCTATTAACGCCATGTTTGCTTTAATTTCTATTTAGTATTATGTAGTGTGGACTGACCCTATTCAGGGTGAGAACTGGATGGGAAAAAAGCACAGCAGTGCTTATCTATTATCCTCGAAATAAAGAATTTTGTCTTGTCTTGTCTTGTCTTGTCTTGCCTCCTCTCTCTCTCTCTCTCTCTCTCTCTCTCTCTCTCTCTCTCTCTCTCTCTCTCTCTCTCTCTCTCTCTCATAAAAATGTGTTTTGAGTTCTGAGTTCTCTCTCTCTCTCTCTTTCTCTCTTGCCTCAGCAGTGGACCACGAAGATTGTGCGTATACATACCGATAGATATTGTTTTGTATTCCTTACATAGTGCAGAAGAATGTTGTGAAAAGCGTGAATGTGTAGGAGGGAGGGAGGGAGGAAGCGTATTTTCCACTTGGTGCTGTCAGCATGTTGATTTCGTCATTGAACCATTTGAGTCTTTGAGTCTGGAATCTCTCTCTCTGTTGTATGTCTCTTGTCTGTCTGTCAGTCAGTCTGTCCGTCCGTCTGTCTGTCTGTCTTGTCTTGTCTTGTCTTGTCTTGTCTCTCTCTCTCTCTCTCTCAGTAAATAACATGAAACGTTTAGCGAAAAAGAAATATTTTCAAAAGTTGATCACTTCTAAGTCTGATAGTAAGTCTTTGTGGAAAGCCATAAATCAGTTGAAAAATAAGAATAGAGCCACACAAATTACATCACTCACAGACATATCCACAGATAGACTTAACTCACATTTCTGTAACATAGCTACTTCAATTATAAAATCAGACAAATCAAACCTTAACTCTTTAGATGCTCTGTTAAAATTCTGTCAATCAAAAAATATTTCATCCACATTAGATATTCCTTGATATGTGTACATGAAGTTTATAATGCTCTGACCCATTTAAAACAAACTAGTACAAGAGGTCTTGATGGCATAGACGGAAAAATATTAAAACTCTCAGCTCCTATAATAGCAGAATCCCTCACATACATATATAATTTAAGTATTACAAAAAATAAGATTCCCAAAACGCTCAAAACTGCTAAAGTTATTCCTATATATAAGAATGGTGATCGATCTGAACCATCAAACTACAGACCAATTTCTATTTTGCCAATATTATCAAAACCCCTGGAAAATCATATAAATAAACATATTCTTAAGCATTTTAATAATTTTGACTTGTTCCATCCAAACCAGTCTGGATTTAGAGCTAATCACTCATGTCATTCTGCACTAACAAATTTAGTAGATCAATGGCTCACTAACATTAATAATAACGAAATTACTGGAGCCCTTGTTGTCGACTTTATGAAGGCTTTTGATGTGATTGATCATTCTCTCCTCCTGAAAAAACTAAAGATTTATGGTTTGTCTTTGAATACATTAGAACTTATCTCATCTTTTCTCTCTGAAAGAAAACAACTTGTGTCCACAAATGGTTCAAAATCAATGTTATTACCAATTAACTATGGTGTACCTCAAGGTTCTGTTTTGGGACCTATCTTATTTTCTGCATATATTAATGACCTACCCTTATCTATCAAGACACCATGTGAAATGTTTGCTGATGACACCACCATTCATACTAGTCATACTAACCTATGTATCGTATCTCTTTCTCTTCAGGAAAGTATTGACCAATTGATTGAATGGTCCGAACTAAACCACATGTGTCTCCATCCTAAAAAAACAAAATTCCTAATAATCACAACAAGACAAAAACGTCAAAATATATCCATAAACTGTTCGCCTATTTTCATCAAAGGTGACAAGATTGAAGAAGTTGACCACCATAAAATCCTTGGCATCACTATCGATAATAATTTGTCATGGTCACATCATATTTCTCTGTTATGCAAACAGGTATAAAAAAAATATCTATCAACTGTCTAGAATCAAACATTTTTTGGATCTTCACTGCCGAAAACTATTTGTCAGTACTTATATAGAATCACACATTAACTATGCTTCGACAGTGTGGGATTCGGCGAGTGACAGTATTATAAAACCTCTATTGAGTCTGCATAGAAGAGCTGTAAAATTGATTCTTTTAAAATCTTCATCATTGACTGTATCTGATTATAAAGCTCTCGATATCCTCCCACTGAAAACAAAACTTCTATTTAACAAAGGTCTACTTATGTTCAAAATCATGTCTGGATTTGCTCCCCCCTCGCTGAAGAATAAATTTGTAATCAACACTCATCGTCATCTTCATAAAGTTATGGTACCACTTCCAAGGATCGATCTTTTTAAATCTAGTCTGTCTTATTCAGGGGGCTGTTTATGGAATGAATTATTATCCTGCCTCAATGTAAACACTGTAAAAAGCATCCCTAACTTTAAAAATATATATCGTGCACATTTATTGAAAAACATGTGATTATGTGACACATATCAATTATAAACAAAAAATCATGTATAGATTGTCAATATATATACGCCTCTCTCCTCCCCTGTCAGTCTCTATGTCTCTCCACTGTCACTGTCACTATATCTGTCTGTTGTCAGCCTCCCCTGCCTTCTTTACTCTTCCTCTTGTCCATTCTTCCTTCCGCTCTCCACCACGCCCCTACCCTATTGTCCTCGTTGTTATTCATCTATCGCGATATTGTATTGTACATACGTTCTATGTTATGTTTGCACATGCTTATGCAATTTTGACGTTGATGTTGTGAATTGACTCTCGCTTTTTTTTTTTTTTTTTTTACTTTGTTGCTTTTTTTCCAATTATTATTCATGCCCAGAGGGCTGGATGTAAAAAAGTACTTTGTGCTTACTCCTTTACCCTCGTAAAATAAAATTTCGTTCGTTCGTTTCGTTCGTTCGTTCGTTCTGTCTGTCTCTGTCTGTCTGTCTGTCTGTTTGGGTATTTTTTTTATGTCCAGGGCTGGGTGGAAAAAAAAAGCACGTGTACTTGCTTATCTCATTACCCTGGTGAAATAAAATTTCGTTTCGTTTCGTTTAGTTTCGTTTCGTCTCTCTCTCTCTCTCTCTCGCTCAATGTGTGTTTTTATCTGTTAGCGTGTCTTTTAGCCTAAGGGATATATTGTTGTTGTTGTTGTTGTTGTTGTTGTTGTATACCCTAAACTGGGGGCACGTACGAACTAAATGCCCCGTTATTTCTTTGTCCATACGTGTCATTGTCTGTCTGTCTGTCTGATTGTTTTGTGTTTACCCCCTTCCTCCTGTTCCGGACCCCACCCATCCAACCCCCTTCCTCCTTCCAACCATCTCTCTCTTTCTCTCTCTCTCCCTCTCTTTCTCTCTTCCCCCCTCTCTCTCTTTCTCCCTCCCCCTCTCCCTCTCTTTCTCTCCCTCTCTTCCCCCCTCTCTCTTTCTCCCTCCCCCTCTCCCTCTCTTTCTCTCTCTCTCTCTTCCCCCTCTCTCTCTTTCTCTCTCTCCCTCTCTTCCCCCCTCTCTCTCTTTCTCCCTCCCTCTCTCTCTTTCTCTCCCTCTCTTCCCCCCTCTCTCTCTCTTTCTCCCTCCCCCCTCTCTCTTCTCCTCTCTCTCTCTTTCTCCCTCTCTCTCTCTCTTTCTCTCCCTCTCTTCCCCCCCTCTCTCTCTCTTTCTCCCTCCCCCTCTCTCTTCCCCCTCTCTCTCTCTTTCTCCCTCCCCCTCTCTCTTTCTCTCCCTCTCTTCCCCCCTCTCTCTCTCTTTCTCCCTCCCCCTCTCTCTTTCTCTCCCTCTCTCTCTTTCTCCCTCTCTCTTTCTCTCCCTCTCTTCCCCCATCTATCTCTCTTTCTCCCCCCCTCTCTCTTTCTCCCTCCCCCCTCTCTCTTCCCCCTCTCTCTCTTTCTCCCTCCCCCCTCTCTCTTCCCCACCCTCTCTCTTTCTCCCTCCCCCCTCTCTTTCTCTCCCTCTCTTCCCCACTCTATCTCTCTTTCTCCCTCCCCCCCTCTCTCTTCCCCCCTCTCTCTCTTTCTCCCTCCCTCTCTCTCTTTCTCTCCCTCTCTTCCCCACTCTATCTCTCTTTCTCCCTCCCCCCTCTCTCTTCCCCCTCTCTCTCTCTTTCTCCCTCTCTCTCTCTCTTTCTCTCCCTCTCTTCCCCCCTCTATCTCTCTTTCTCCCTCCCCCTCTCTCTTCCCCCCCTCTCTCTCTTTCTCCCTCCCCCTCTCTCTTTCTCTCCCTCTCTTCCCCCCTCTCTCGAACTCTGAAGGTCAATCGTATGTTCACTTGCTGAAGGATGGTTCTGTTTACAGTATTCGTAAACTCTGCATTTATATATTTAATACCCTGAAGATACGACAGGAATTCTGTGACAACAATGATGAAAGTTAGAATTAATTTACTATGCACAAGAAGCACTTTTGTTGTACAGGTTTAAGTTAGTACGTATTTTACATTTTGTTGTGGCTGAGTGATCACCATATTGTGTACTTTTGACCTCTTTCTAGGGGCCGGAGGCCCGGAGATTAAAGTTTTGTTCTTGTTCTTGTTCCCCCCCTCTCTCTCTCTTTCTCCCTACCTCCTCTCTCTCTCTCTCTCTCTCTCTCTCTCTCTCTCTCTCTCTCTCTCTCTCTGTCTCGGTCTTTGTCTCGGTCTATGTCTGTCTGTCTGTCTCTCCCTCTTTTTCACTCACTCTAATTTTACATTTGCCATTAAAAAAAAAATCTCTTTATTATTATTATTATTATTATTATTATTATTATTATTGTTGTTGTTGTTGTTTTTCTTTAGTTGTTGTTGGTTTGGTTTTTTTGGATAATATTTTTGTTGTTGTCATCCTCATCGTTTTCGTGTTATCATTTTCCTGGTTCTGTTATTCAACGATTAATTTCCTCAATTCTAAGAGGCTCTCTGCCCCAACTGATCATTTGGATTCATTTCACTGTAAAATGTCCTCATGGCGCAAATATAATTCGCGCGCGCGCGCGCGCGCGCGCGCATGTGTTTCTCTCTCTGTCTCTCTTCCTGTGTGTGTGTGTGTGTGAGTGTGTGTGTGTGTGTGTGTGTGTGTGTGTGTGTGTGTGTGTGTGTGTGTGTGTGTGTGTGTGTCTTTGTGTGCCTCTGTGTGTCTGTGTATGTGTCGGTTCCATTATATCCCTGTGTGTGTGTGTGTGTGTGTGTGTGTGTGTGTGTGTGTGTGTGTGTGTCTGTGGGTTTTTTAAATGAGATATATATATCACTAGTATGAATGAGATTACCAGTATGAGAGTCGCTGTTTAACATGATATTTGTTTTCCTCTGTTTGTTTGTTTGTATGTGTGTGTGTGTGTGTGTGTGTGCGTGCGTGCGTGCGTGCGTGCATGTGTGTGTGTGTCTGTGCCAGTGTGTGTGTGTGTGTGCTCGTGCGAGCGAGTGTGTGTGTGTGTGTCTGTGCGTTTTAAATGAGATATGCATATTACTAAGCCAGTATGATTGAGAGACGCGGTTTAACATGATACTTGTCTTCCTCTCTCTCTCTCTCTCTCTCTCTCTCTCTCTCTCTCTCTCTCTAAACCAGTCCCCCATTCTCTCACGAGCGAATAGCCGTGAAAGTGGTAAAGCAACTGAAGGCCAGCTAGATATAGGATCCACAGAACAGGACTGCTCATTGATCAGCGAGACCCCCAGACACCGAGGACGTGAAACCCGGAGCAGAACAAGATTCAGACAGGCCCAGGTGACGGACAGCTTTCCGCGCATCGGTGTGAGTGCGTCACGACCCCCGGGTCCACAGGAACAGTCTTCAGGATAGGGATACGGCCCTGCCCGTGTCACTGGTCCGATGGATAACTGTCCTGTTGATTCCGAACATACATGTTTAGGGAGTATTTCATTCATAACATATAACATTGAGGGTGTTGCTAACATTCATCAACCAGAAATAAGACTATTTTTGTCCAAGTATGATATCATTTTATTGACAGAAACGTTTTCATCTAATTTTCCATCAGATCTTTTTCAATTATATAAAACATTCATTTCACCAGGTATCAGATTATCTGACGCTACAACCTCACGTCTGTCCGGCAGTGTAGCCTTACTAATACGGCAGTCATTTGTTTCTTGTGTCAAACTCATTCACGTAGTTGATAGGTTTATCATCAGATTGTATGCTGATAGGATTGTATTTACCTCCGTCAGACAGCATTTTTATTCGGAATCAGAAATTGATAATGGGATTTACATGTTAGAGAACTGTATTTTAGATATATTTGATGAACACGGAGAGGTCCCAATAATTGTGTTTGGTGATCTGAATGCGAGGACAGGAACCAGAAATAGCAGAGACGCCTTGCTGCAGGACACTTTGATGATGGACGACGAAGAACCAGAGGAGTACTTGCGTCACTCGAAAGACAGTGTTGTTAATGGTTTTGGACGTTATCTTCTGAATGTTTGTGAACAGTTCTCGTTATTAATTTTGAATGCTTTTTGCCAGGGGATGAGTCTGGTGAATTTACTTACACTGCGCATAATGGGGCTAGCGTTATTGACTCTGTTTTGGTATCTAAATGTTTCATTGAAAGTGCATTAAGACTACAAGTAATCCCTAAGATAGAATCAAAACACATGCCTGTAGAAATGTTTCTCAAAATCAATCAGATACAAGCACAACATGTAAATACATCAGGAAAAACTGCAATCCAAAAATACATCTGGAACCAAGATAAGACTGACGAATATACTGATGCACTTGCATCCCCTGAAGTTTTAGATTTCTTCAACACAGCCACCAACTTAATTGATTCTGACATTGAGGCAGCTTTAATAACATTTACTAAAG
This sequence comes from Babylonia areolata, assembly GCF_041734735.1. Lineage (NCBI taxonomy): Eukaryota > Metazoa > Mollusca > Gastropoda > Neogastropoda > Buccinidae > Babylonia > Babylonia areolata. The sequence continues at coordinate 20,525,627 of NC_134883.1, read as the reverse complement.
GTATCTTTCTTGCTGGCAAGTGCATGAAAAGAAACTTTAACTCTCTCCATACGAACGGCGAAAGAGACGACGTTAACAGCGTTTCACCCCAATTACAACCATCAAAATATTACAAGCGGAAGGCTCTTACACTGAAGAGGTGAATGTTGACAAAGAATACCACAATTCTTACGACGGAAGCTAAAGGTTGGGTCATTCAGACACCCACTGGACATCCGAGGGGTCTTTGTAGAGGAGAAGAGAGGACTGGCCGTACTGAGTGAGTTAAAACTGGTATGGTAAAGAACAGTCCGTGGTTTGACGAAGAATGTAGAAAAACCAGGGCAAAGGTACGCCAGGCCTTAAAGAAACATACAGCTTGCAAAGTTGAAAATAACGATGAAAATGAATCACTTAGAACTGTATATACAGTTGAACGAAGAGAGTATAAAAAACTACTGAAAAGGAAAAGCTCAGATCACAAAAAAGAACATTCTAGAAATTCTAGAGAGTTGTGGGTACAGTGAAATCTGCAACATATAGTAAAACACCACCTAGCTGTATTTCAAGCGATGAATGGTTTAGACATTTTAAGTCAGTATTTGGATTTGACGTATTGGAGGATGATATAGTGATTAATGTCGAAAACGCAACAAACGAAGCTGATTTTGACGAAACTTAGCAAAGTTCTAGCATGTATAACAGTATTTTAGATACCACCATAACCGAAGCAAAAGTTATTGGAGCAATAAAAGCTCTGAAAGCAGGGAAAGCTGCCGGTCCTGATGGGATTAGTGGAGAATTTTATAAATATGGTTCACCAGTTGTAGTAACATTTTTTACCCAATTATTCAATAAATTATTCGACTCTGGAACATTCCCAATGATTTGGTCTGAAGCAGTTGTACACCCACTACATAAGAAAGGTGATACTAATTATCCGGACAATTACAGAGGGGTATCTTTGCTTAACGTATCTGGTAAATTATATACTTTCATTCTAAACAAGCGCCTAACTGCATGGGTTGAAGAAAATGCTGTATTGAATGAGTCACAAGCGGGGCTTCGAAAAGGTTACAGCACTGTTGACCACATTTTTACATTACTTGCCTTAGTACAAAAGCAACTGTTAAGCCATTCTAAATTATATGCCACCTTTATTGATTTCAAAAAGGCATTTGATTTCATTGATAGGAATCATCTCTGGCTTGTGTTTCGCAAAAACGGTATTCATGGGAAAATGTACAGAGCGATAAAGAGTATGTATGCGGTTGTGAAAGCGAGAGTGCGAGTGAATAACAATATGACTGAACAGTTTCTGTGCCCGAGAGGCTTAAAGCAAGGTGACAATTGCAGCCCAATTATATTTTCGTTCCTAATAAATGAACTAATGAACTAGCTGATGAAGTCAGGCAACAAGGCAGACATGGTATAACACTTTCTCCTGATATTATTCAAATCCTCATTCTACTTTTTGCAGATGATGTTATTCTGTTTTCTGATACAGTAGTAGGTCTTCAGTGTCAGTTAAATGTACTTAGTAATACTGCCGAGACTCTGAACCTTACAGTAAACGTTGAAAAGTCGAAAATTGTAGTATTTAGGAAAGGAGGACATATTGCATCAAGAGAGAAATGGTTCTATAATTGCGTAAAACTGGAAGTTGTTAACACTTACAAACATTTAGGTGTAGTTTTTTTCCACTGGTTTGACATTTTCATATGCACTTGAGGAAATGTCTTTGAAAACAAAAAAGGGTGTGTATGGAATCCTTAAATTTTTGTGGACGATAGGGAAAAATTGCCCGAAAATCTTCTTCAAATTATGTGATTGTCAAATTCAACCAATGTTAACCTATGGGTCAGAAGTCTGGGGATTAATGGCAGACCATACTGTCATTGAGAGAGTACACTTATTCGCTTCAAACGTCTGCTAAATATCAGTGTGAAAACACCAAGCACCTTAATTTACTGTGAAACGGTTAGATATCCTTTATATATCCAGACCTACACTAATTGTATGAGATATTGGTTAAATATTACTAGGATGCATGAAAGTCGAATTCCATTTAAAGCATATAGAATGTTGTATGGTCTCCATTGTAGGGATGAATACAATTGGGTATCACGAATTTGTTTTACATTATATAGATATGGATTTGGCTGTGTGGGAAAACCAGGGTGTGGAAAATGTAAACGGTTTCTTGTGTGCTTTTAAACAGAGATTATTTGATTGCCATATGCAAGATTTCGAAAGCAATGTAACATCACATGATAGATTTACCTTATATTCTACATTCAGATAACTGCACAACCCCCCCGCAATATCTAAACATAATCAAGAACCCTGTTTTACGAAAAGTTCTCACAAGAGTCAGACTCGGTGTATCCCCATTGAAACCGCATAGATTGAGATATTCAAAAAAGCGTGAAAATATGTGTTGCTTATTCTGTAATGATGAACAAGAAATCGAATTCCATTTTATTTTGACATGCCCAGAATAAAAAAAATCTTAGAGAACAGTATATACCGAGGAAGTATCATGTGCGCCCCAATGCATTTAAATTGTCACTGTTGTTTGCAGATGTGAAGACATGCATTCCACTTTCTCTGTTCTTGTCCAAAGCCTTCACCCAGAGAAACAAGTCTATCTTTAGTTAATGACGCATGATTACACACCAATCTGCCCATCTATCTTTTGTCTTTTTCTTCTTCTCTCTGTACCCCCCCCCTCTCTCTCTCTGCCTCACTCTGTCTGTCCTTTCTCTCTTTTCTACCCTTTGTTTGCTGTTCATATATTGACGCTGTTCTTTATAATGGATGTTAACATGGAAGTCCCTCCCCCCTCCACCCTTACCCCTGTTGTCACGGGCAGAAAGGCCTAAACAATAAACCATTCAGACTTTAGACTTCAGACTTCTCTCTCTCTCTCTCTCTCTCTGTGTGTGTGTGTGTGTGTGTGTGTGTGTGTGTGCGTGTTAAATGGGATATGTATATTACGAAACCAGTATGAATGGGAGACGCGGTTTAACATGATACATGTCTTCCTGGTGGGTAAACCCATGACCCAGAAATACTGAAGGAGACACATGACTTTATCTCTCAAAAGTCAGGCACCTCAGAATACTGTGAGCGGGAGTTCCGAGTATTGTATTGTGTTGTGTTGTATTGCATTATATTGTATTGCATTGGTCTGTACTGCATTTTACTGTAGTGCAGTGTCCTGTACTGTAAGTTATTGTATTCCATTGCATTGTACTGTACTGTACTGTACTGAACTGTACTGTATTGTATTGCCTTGTATTGTTTTGAACTGTATTGTATTGCATTGTACTGTACTGTACTGTACTATACTGTATTATATTGTTTTGCGCTGTACTGGATTGTATTATATTGCATTACATTGTACTGTACTGTACTGTATTGTATTGCATTGTTTTGAACTGTATTGCATTGCGTGTACTGTATTATATTGTTTTGTACTGTACTGTATTGTATCATATTATTTTGCATTGCATTGTACTGTACTGCATTGTGTTGTTTTGAACTGTATTGCATTTTATTGTACTGTATTGTATTGCATTGTTTTGAACTGCATTGCATTGCATTGTACTGTACTGTATTATATTGTTTTGTACTGTACTGTATGGCATCATATTATATAGCATTGTATTATACTGTACTGTATTGTATTGTATTGCATTGTATTGTTTTGAACTGTATTGCATTTTATTGTACTGTATTGTATTGCATTTATATTGTTTTGTACTGTACTGTACTATATTATATTGCATTGCATTGTACCATACTGTATCGTATTGCATTGCATTGTATTGTTTTGTACTGTACTGTACTGTACTGTACTGTAGTGTACTACTGTATATTTTTTGTATTGTATTGTGTTGTATCACTCTTTTTGTCACAACAGATCTCTCTGTGTGAAATTCGGGCTGCTGTCCCAGCGACGGGTGTGTGTGTGTGTGGGGGGGGGGGGGGGGGGGGGGGAAGATGGGTGCGAGGTCGGGGTGGGGGGAATAGGGGTAGGGGGGTGGGGGGGGTGGGGGTTAGCGTGTCGCTGCAGTGCAGCGCCATCCATACATGTATAATTGCTGTTGTTGTTTTGTTTGGGTCTGCATGCGAGTCAGTGTAGTTGTTAACCATCAGAGTGGCTCAGAAATCGGAACGGAGCCACCTCACCTGTCTGTCCGTGTTCTCCAGGCAACCTGGTGGTATTCTGTGTGAGGCGTCAGCTCGGCGTGGTATGGCGCACGTTATAATAGAAACCTTGACATGCAACTACTGCATCAGTGGGATGTCGCGCTGTCTGCTCAGGCTCAGACAGCCCTGCTATAACAAGAGTTACGGGACTTTTTTTTGGGGGGTGACCTCCCTTGAGTGAGAGCACTGAACACTGAATACTGCAATGCTTAATGTCGTTAGCTGTAATGCTCTAGTGACATAGTAGGGACAAATCAGAACCCAAAAAATGGTGCATATCAGATAAGACGGAAGAGAAAGGAAAAACATAATTGAAGCAAAATAAACTACTAAGGGATAAGCGACACTTTGGTACTTTTGTCATTAGCTTAAAAGGTCCATGTTGCAGGGGGGTGGGGGGGGGTGTGTGTGTGTGTGTGTGTGTGTGGGGGGGGGGGGGGGGGGGGGGGGTGGGGGGGGGAGGGGGGGCGGGGGGGGAAGGAGGGGGAGAGGGGGCGTACTGTGCTTTGGAGGGCAGAAGAAGAGTGAGCTGCTGAGCTGTGCATGAACTTTGACGTTGGTTCTAAAGCAGACAGTCAGCAGATGGAAAATGTTGCCCGGCTTTGGGAATCATGTCGACAAGTGAAAAGTGTTCCCCTTATCATACCCCTGTTCGTTAGCAGAATTTTATTATTATTATTATTATCACTGTTATTATTATCATTACTATCATCATCTTCACTATTATAATCGTCATCATCATTATCAGTGGTGGTGGTGGTGATAATGGTAGAAGTAGGAGAAGCAGCAGCAGCAGTTGTGGTAGTAGTAGTCACGGTAGTGGTGGTGGTGGTAGTGGTGGTGATGGTGGTAATGAGGTGAATAGTGTTTGTTCATTTATTTTGATTACTGCCAGCATTGTCATCATCGTCGTCGTCATCCTCCTCATTATCATCTTCTTCTTCTTCTTGTATCTGTTGTTGTTCCTATCTGTCTAGTTTCTGTTTTCTCAGAAATGACTTACGCTCGCGCTGTGGGATTCACAATGGTTATTAAAACCCATCCTCTGTGTAACCGGAACACACACACACACACACACACACACACACACACACTCACACACACACACACACACACACACACACACACACACACACACACACACACACACACACACACACACACACACACACACACACAAAAGGAAAATTTGATAATATTGTTACGAGCCAGTTCATAGAAATTTTATGTACGTGGCTGAGTGACAACATTGTATCAACGATTGTAACGTGTTTGTTGTAACTGAAGTTTTATCTTCCTTAATACATGTCAGGATCTCTCTCTCTCTCTCTCTCTCTCTCTCTCTCTCTCTCTATATATATATATATATATATATATATATATATGTGTGTGTGTGTGTGTGTGTGTGGATCTAATGGGAACATATAAAATCTGATATTCTGCCCTCTCCAACAGCGTATCCTCCACATGACCAATACCCAAGCCAACATGTCATTAAACTCGTGGAGATCGTTTGAAACAGAAACATCACTTCTGAAACCATCGCAATGTATCTCAACAGCAGGGCGGGATCTTCTTTGGTTGATGGCCTGTTAGCGGCCTGACTTTGAAGGCTGGTATGGATTTGTGGCTCTTGGTCTGCCACAGAACATTGATTGCATTGGTGCAGTCATTCGTCCATTGACTCACTTATTACTTTCTTTCTTTCTGACTTATCATTTAAAGATAAATCAGTCAAAGCTGAACAAATATATTCAAAACTCATTCGTTCATTGACTCACTCATATCTCAATCCTTTCTTTCTAACTTAGGCATAATATCATCATCATCTAAAAATTAATCAGTCAAAGCTGGACAATTTTTCTTCAATAGGGAAAAAAAAGCTTTCCCTTATACAATGGTGATTTTTTTTTCCTCTGGACTATCGGACTTCCCATTTACAATGGTGAGCAGCCACAAAAGCTACAAAGCTACCGCTTTGCTATCAACATCCCCAGCCCTTCATTTGGTCCGTTGGCGCAACGAAAGACATCTTGAGACTGGTGGGTACACATGGTAGTACTGTAACCCGCCTTGGATTTTCCTACACCAACTTTGCAGTACGTCTTGATGAATAGATTAATTTTTGCACAAATTTCACCCTTAAGTTGGGGGTGGGCAATATAGCCATTTGGCACTGATATTGTATTAGATGTCATATAAATATCAATGAAAATTATGAATGATCGGATGGCTCGTTGGCTCAGTCAGTCGAGCACTGAGCTCGCATTTAACTAAAAGTGAGTTTGAACCATCAACATAAGGAGAAAAAAAAAAAGAAGTCTTTTCGCTGCCCCTCTTAACTCTTTCCATACGAACGGCGAAAGAGACGATGTTAACAGCGTTTCACCCTAATTAACATCATCAAAATATTGCAAGCGGAAGGCTCTTATATTAAAGACGTGAATGCTGACAAAGAATACCACAATTCTGACGACGGAAGCTAAAGGTTGGGTCATTCAGACACCCACTGGACATCCGAGGGGTCTGTGTAGAGGAGAAAAGAGGACTGGCCGTACTGAGTGAGTTAACGTGTTTTCTCTCTGGTGGTGTCACTGAGGTGATAGATAAGCCTCTCCTCCTCCTTCCCCCCCTTCCCTCTTCCTTCCACCCAGTTTCCTCAGATTGTGATTTCCATCCGCTGTGTATCAGAAAGAGGTGGGTGTCATCGTCAGTACAAAATAAAATCGATTGTAACTGATTTGAATGGGTCGTGTTCTCTGAAAAGCGGACTTCCTTTCGTAGGCGTGGCGTTGCTTCGCAATGCACGCACCTCAAATGACTCACCACGACCAGGAAAGCAGAGCGAAACTCTTCCAGCGGTCATTGCTTTTGAAACTTAAGTGATAGCCTGGGGGGTAGAGGAGGGTGAGTGGGAGAGGAGGTGCGGGGGTGGGCGGTGGGGGTGGGTGGGGGAGATACCTGGGGGGCGAGGGGTTGGGGGGGGGGCATAGGGGGGGTGCAGAGCCCGACGAGGAAGCCAGCCCGTCAAGGACCAAGAGATTTTCATGACAAGACAATGCAATGCAACACAATACAATGAATAGTTATTTAGTGAGTGGAAGTAAACTCAGTACGATGCAATACAATACAATACATTACAATGCAATACAACACAATACAATGAATAGTTATTTAGAGAGTGTAGGTCAACTCAGTGCAATACAATGCAATACAATACAATGTAATACGATATAACAATTATTTAGAGAGTGGAAGTCAACTCAGTACGATGCAATACAATGCAATGCAATGCAATACAGTGCAATACAATAATTATTTAGAGAGTGGAAGCCAACTCAGTACAATGCAATGCAACGCAACACAATACAAAACAACCTTTATTAAGAGAGTGGAAGCCAACTTAAAGTGAAGTTAGTTGCGGAAGTCGACAAACTGAAGTCTCTGACTTGTGAAAATTAACTCAAACTGCATGTAGTCCGTCGTGGAAGTTAACTCAAACTGAATTCAGTGGTGGAAATTAAACTCAAATTTCAGAGTTGTGGAAGTCAACCGAAAAAACCGAAGTCAGTAACGGAAGTCAACTTAAACAAAAGTCGATTGTGGACGTCATCTCAAACTACAGGGAAAAAATATATGTGTGTGTGTGTGTGTGTGTGTGTGTGTGTGTGTGTGTGTGTGTGTGTGTGTGTGTGTGTACACACACACATCAACATCCAAACTGAAAACCATCAGTTATTATAAAACGACGGAAGTGTGTGTGTGTGTGTGTGTGTGTGTGTGTGTGTGTGTGTGTGTGTGTGTGTGTGTGTGTGTGTGTTTCAACGTTGACAATTCAAGTCAAGCAGCAGTGCTGGAAGGAACGTGAATTGTAATAGTAATGTTCAGAAGGCAGGAAAGAACAGAATATCGCTTGTCTTCCGCCGGCTGTGACTAAACAACCGGCGGCTGTTTCTCTCTCTCTCTCTCTCTCTCTCTCTCTCTCTCTCTCTGACTCAGGCTCCCGTTTGAGGTGACTAAGCTGAAACTGAAACTAAGCTGACCAGAAGAGATTACAAAACTTTTTTTTGTTGCAGACAGCAACACGAGTTTGTGACGCGACTGAATCAAAACAGGTTGTGTCTGTGTGCAAAGTGTCTTTCGAGTTATCACTAGGCTGTGACTTTAAGGAATACGACTGTTTCCTTGCTTTAAGAAATCTATTTATTGACAACGGTTAATGAATTTGTGAATATTGTAAGAATTAATTCCAAATACCAGTTAATGTTTTGATACGAATTGATACAGTCTGCAACAGTTGAAGAAGTCGTTTTGGGGGTTAAAACAAAAAGTATACAGCGACTATCTTGTCTTCGAGACTTCCTATGATTATTCTTGACATAAATATTATTCTTTTGTAAATTTCGTATGGAAACTGCGTTCAGGTGGTTACCTAACTGTGCAGAAGCGTATCTTGAGTTTATTCATAAACGCTGGTCGGAGCTACGTGTGCCGGACATCATTTCGCGGCGGGTCAGGTTTCGGTCGCAGTGACCTCGTTGGGAAACCAGCAAAACATATCTGTGAGTTGAACATAAGCTGTTAGTCTAGTTCTTTGGTTTATCTGATGCACACTCAGTTTTTTTGTTGTTGTTTTTTTGTGTGTGTGTGTGTGTTTTGTTTTGTTTTTGTTATTATTGTTTCCGCTGTTGTTGTTGTTGTTGTTGCTGCCGTTGTTGTCGCTGTTGTTGTTGTTGCTGCTGCTGCTCCTGTTTTGTTGTTTCTGTTGTCAAGTTGCTGTTGTTGCTGTTATTGCTGTTGTTGCTGCTTCTGTTGTTGTTGCTGCTGCTGTTGTTGTTGCTGCTGTTATTCTTGTTATTGTCCTTGTTGTCGTCGCTGCTGCTGTTGTAGCTTATATATATATATATATATATATATATATATATATATATATATATATATATATATACTGATGTTTTTGCTATAGCCGTTGTTGCTGCAGTCTTTTCGCTGTCTTGGCGTTTGTGACTATAGAGGGAAGAATTTCTCTCTCTCTCTCTCTCTCTCTCTCTCTCTCTCTCCCCTCTCTCTCTCTCTCTCTCTCTCTCTCTCTCTCTCTCTCTCTCTCTCTCTCTTTGTAAACACAGTATACATAACGCATATGCAAAACTCAACACAGATGTAAATGCATCTCTTGAAAATTAATATTGATAAGGTCATTATACAGGGATGCTGCGTGTATGATTAGAACTGTAGGGGGAGGGAAAAAGAAGAGAAATGACTGGTTTGATGAGGAATGCCGTAACAAGAAGAAAACTGTCAAAAAATTATTACGAAAAGTCAAACAATCAAAGAATGGCCTTAAGGAAAAGAGAGAAACTTACGTTAAAGAAAGAAAAGAATACAAACATCTATTGCGCGGAAAGAAAAATGATTTTGACCAAATGAGATTAACAAAACTGAAACAGGCATTTAATGACCCGAAACTATTTTGGCAAACAATTAGATCAGTTAACAAAAAAACTGTTATATATAATGACATCACATCTGAACAGTGGTACCAGCATTTTTTCAGTGTGTTTAATGACATAAATGCAACAACACAACCAGAAGAAATTGACACTGCAGAAGAGAAAGGAAAAGACACATTTGATGTTCTGTTTAATGATGTGATTTCCAAGCAAGAGGTTCTTGCCAGTATTGGTAACCTCAAAGCGAGGAAAAGTGCTGGACCCGACAAAATTGTTGGGGAAATGTTAAAACATGCAGATGTATTGGTTGTAGATTTTCTTGTTGATTACTTCAATAGGGTATTTGATCTAGGTGTTTTTCCTGTAGAATGGTCGAAATCTATAATAGTGCCACTATATAAGAAAGGAGATGCAAACAAACCAGATAATTACCGAGGCATAGCTTTGACAAGTGTCATTAGTAAGGTGTATACACACATTTTAAATAAAAGACTTACAAAATGGGCAGAACACGAGCAAACAATAACTGAAGAGCAAGCAGGTTTCAGAGCAGGGTATAGTACAATAGATCACATTTTTACATTGTATGCCATTGTTAGTAAGTTCCTAGCTAAAAATACAAAATCATATGTAGCTTTTGTTGATTTCAGAAAGGCTTTTGACTCAGTGAATAGAAATATGTGTGTGTATGTGTGTGCGCGCATGTGTGTGTGTGTGTGTGCGTGTGTGTGTGTGTATGCGTGAGAGAGATAGAGAGACAGAGACAGAGAGATACAGAGACAGAGAGACAGAGACAGAGGCAGAGACACAAACAGAGAAATATATGAACTCTGAACTCTGACTTTAGTGACTTAGGCCAACAGTCTCTATCACATTTCAAAGTGAACACCGCCGATTTGATTTGATTTTTTTTTTCAGATCTGAAAAATACACAAAGGTAATTCCGTTCACATATGATACGACACGTAACTTTTGTATAGTAACCCTCTACCCAGTGACAGAGAAAGAGGCAGATAGACAGATAGATAGATGGATATATAGAAAGGAACACAGAGACACAGACACAAAGCGAAACAGAGACAGAGAAACAGACACACACACACACACACACACACACACACACACACACACACACACACACACACACACACACACACACACATACACACTCTCTCTCTCTCTCTCACACACACACACACACACACACACACAGAGAGAGAGAGAGAGAGAGAGAGAGAGAGAGAGAGAGAGAGAGAGAGAGTAACAACGGGAATAAACTACGACATAATCTCCATCCTAGTTTTGTGCACTGAGTTGTCTCGCTTGTACACCAGCCCAGCAAACATGGTTGATCTCACCCGCCACCAAAACCTTCCACTGAAACTTTCTTTTAATTCGTTGGTAAATTGACTGACTGAATGAATGTGAATTTGTTTTTTTCGTTTGCTGCGGATATATCCTTTTTCTTTCTTCAGTTTTTTTTTTATACTTCAGTTCATTCTTTTTTATTCATTCATGCGTTTTTTCTTGTGTTTTTTTTTTTTTTCGTTCATTCATTTCTTTGTTCGTCTTTTCCTTCCTTTCTTTCTTTCTGTCTTTCTTTCTCATAAAATATCATGTCAGTGAAGGGAATAAGAACAGCATGCACTGTGTAGTGCAGGCTCATTAATTATTCAGGGGAGTCTAGAAACATAACAGGTGCATGAAGGAACCATTCTAGACAGCTGAAGACACGGCGATATCCATGCAGCAGGTTTCAGTGTAAGATTCCGGGCAATTTGTAACATCTGTCGCCGAGGTCACTCTGCCACTGTGGTGTGGTAGCTTGTTGCAGTTTCTTATACTGGTAGTGTGACTGATCATCCCTCCCCTCCCCCATCCAATGCCCCACCACTCCAACTGTTAGCAGCTTTTGCGTGCGTGTGCGTGTGCGTGCGTGCGTGTGTGTAAGTGTGTGTGTGTGTGTGTGTGTGCGTGCGTGCGTGTGTGTGTGTGTCGCTATACACCCTCTTCTAACGCCCAGTCTCTCTCCCCCTTTCTTCACATCTATTGCGTATGTGTAAGTGTGTGTGTGTGTGTGTGTGTGTGTGTGTGTGTGTGTGTGTGTGTGTGTGTGTGTGTGTGTGTGTGTGTGTGTGTGTGTGTGTGTGTGTTTCGCTATACACCCTCTTCTAACGTCCAGTCTCTCTCCCCCTTTCTCCACATCCATTGCGTGTGTGTCTCTCTCTATGTATGTATGTGTGTATGTATGTATGCATGCATGCATGTCTCTCTCTGTATTATGTATGTATGTATGTATGCATGTATGTATGTATGTATGTCTCTCTCTCTCTCTCTGTATTATGTATGTATGTATGTATGTATGTATGTCTCTCTCTCTCTCTCTCTCTCTCTCTATATATATATATATATATATGTGTGTGTGTGTGTGTGTGTCTTGAAATGAACGTGTGCGTGCGTGTCTAAACCATCTTGTAGTCAACTGACAAGAAACCAGTGAGAAGAGGAAGCAGAACTATACCTACAAAACAAAAACTCCAGAAGTCTCTCTTTGTGAGAGATCAGGCCCATTTAGCACTGATAAGTTTGCTGAGGTTCTCGCAACGCATGAACATTGCCACCTGACAGGAAAAGGAGCAGCGGTCGTTGTTGTTATTATTGTTATTGTTGTTGTTGTTGATGTTGTTGCTCATCTTTTTCTTGAATCGTCATCTTCTTCCTCTGCTATTTCTTTAGCATTGCTTCTTCTATCTATCTATCTATCTATCTATCTTTCTTTCTTTCTTTCTTTCTTTCTGCGTTATTCTTCTAATACTGATTCTGATTCTTCTTCTTGATCACCGTCTTCTAATCCTTCTTGTCCCCCTTTTTATTTTCCCCTTCTCCTCCATTTCCTTTTTTTCTTATGTTTCCAATATACGTTTAAAGGAATGGGGGTGGGGGGTGGGGGTATCGGGGTTATATTTAGAGACAACTGAAACAAAATTCGCAATTGATTCCATTTTTCTATAGTAATATCTTTTCTAACAATTAACAATTAAAAAAAAGTAATCAGCTAAACGAAAAGCGAAGCAGCTATGGGGGAATGGATGGAACGAAGATCAGCTCGATCTTGATCTCTCTGAGCACTCGCAGAAGAAGGCCTGGCACCCATTCAACGCAATGTAACATAGTTGATGACAGCTGCAGAGAACGGTACATGTTGCGACTGTAGTGTACTGTTGCAAGAACAACACACGAAAACATCATCAAGGAAGGCATAATACTGCTTTATTTTTTTCTCAGGAACTGACAATGGTGGGCAGAGGTATGCACTGCAAATACGTTTTATATTGCCACCGTAACTCGCCCTCTCTGTCTGTCTGTCTGTCTCCCCCCCCCCCTCTCTCTCTCTCTCTCTCTCTCTCTGACTGCACAACTAAAACGGTTAAGTTGGAAGTAGAGGCTCCTAGAGTATGGTCAGAATGACGGAAGCACTGCTGGTGAGGGAGGGCTCGCCCATGTCCCGGGCACGGACGATCAGGTACTCACGGTGGCCCGCCCTGGTCTGCAGCCTCCTGAGGGTCGTCAGCTCCCCTGTGCGTGGGTCCACCTTCACAGGCAGGATGCTGGTTGGCTCTAGAGAATAGGCGATGGCTGCGTTTCGCCCCATGTCCTGGTCGACAGCCATAACCCTGCCCACCACGCTTCCAGCAGGTGTATTCAAGTTGACGTTGAAGTTGTAGGAAGATGTGACAAATACAGGAGCGTTATCATTCACGTCAAGCACGTGCAGACGGCAGGACAAGACGGAGGAGAGAGGGTGATCTCCATTTGACGTGCAGTTGATGAAGATGTCATGGAACGGCCTCGTTTCCCGGTCCAGAACGGAGGTCAGGACCAGTTTGTATTCATCGTCTCCGAGGTCCGGAAGTACCTGCAGTTCCGCAACGTTCTCTGTGGAACTGGCAGAGCACGTCACCGTACCGGGACCATCAGTAGACACGGAGACCAAACCAATGATGGTTCCTCGTGGCGCGTTCTCTGTCACCTGGAGCGAGGAGTTATCAGGACCAGTGATGCCCTTGATGACGATCTGTGGAGGCTGCATACTGTTGGCACCTGCAACGGCACAGGCACTGTGCGGTGAGCTTTGGAGAATTGTGCCCGTGAGAGGGCTTCAGGCGGGACAGTGAAGAGTGCGCCTGCTTCTAGGATGAAAAGTTTGGCGTGCGGTGACACTTTGTAATGAAGTGAATAAACTATTTGCATGCTTAACAGTTGAATGTAATCATGGAAAATACAGAGAGAGACAGAGACAGCTAGAGATAGATAGAAAGAGAGAGAGAGAGCGATGAAGGGAGGGAGAGACAGAGATACAAATACCCCTCCAATCCCACTCTATAATTATACAAACACTCACCACCTCTCCATTCCCACGAGTGAGGGAAATTTGACCTTTAAGGATAAACAATTTGACGTTTAGTTTGACGTTCAGGTTCAATAACTGCATACTTGACAGTGGAAATAGGTAGAATACATAATCAGAGAGGGGGGGGGGGAGGAGTGGGGGTGGGTGGTGGTGATGGAAGATGCTTTGACATTTACTGTCCTGGGTGACTCTTTGGTAGGCAGAGACTGTATTCCGTTTACAGTGATACATATTTTGAAGGATCATGTATACTTAATGGTTCTTGTAGTACTTGTACAATTCAACATAATACAAAAGCTTCCTTCCATGCACAAACTCTCATTCACGTACTAAGAAGGAACCTTTATCCACCCCCACCCCCTTCACAAACATGTAAACACAAACACAGACACACACAAAGACACACACACACACACACACACACACACACACACAAACACACACACACACACGCGCCCTTTTAAATACTTACACACACGATAAATATTACTTACTGAGACACAACATTCCCTGTATCCATACCCCCTCTCACAAATAAGTAAACACACACATACACAAATATACCCTTCAACCCCATCCTGTACTCAAATACACATCACTCTTCCCTTCCCATAAACACATAAACACACACACACACACACACGTATACATGCACACGAACATTCATACATACACAGGAAGACGGACGCTCTGCTGGTCAGAGAGGGAGTGCCCATGTCCTGGGCCCAGACGGTCAATTCCTCACACTGGCCCGGCTCAACCTGCATCGTCCTGAGGGTCGTCAGCTCCCCCGTGCGTGGGTCCACCATCACAGGCAGGAAGCTGGTTGGCTCTAGAGAATAGGCGATGGCTGCGTTTCGCCCCATGTCCTGGTCAACAGCCATAACCCTGCCCACCACGCTTCCAGCAGGTGTATTTAAGTTGACGTTGAAGTTGTAGGAAGGTGTGACAAATACAGGAGCGTTATCATTCACGTCAAGCACGTGCAGACGGCAGGACAAGACGGAGGAGAGAGGGTGATCTCCATTTGACGTGCAGTTGATGAAGATGTCATGGAACGGCCTCGTTTCCCGGTCCAGAACGGAGGTCAGGACCAGTTTGTATTCATCGTCTCCGAGGTCCGGAAGTACCTGCAGTTCCGCAACGTTCTCTGTGGAACTGGCAGAGCACGTCACCGTACCGGGACCATCAGTAGACACGGAGACCAAACCAATGATGGTTCCTCGTGGCGCGTTCTCTGTCACCTGGAGCGAGGAGTTATCAGGACCAGTGATGCCCTTGATGACGATCTGTGGAGGCTGCATACTGTTGGCACCTGCAACGGCACAGGCACTGTGCGGTGAGCTTTGGAGAATTGTGCCCGTGAGAGGGCTTCAGGCGGGACAGTGAAGAGTGCGCCTACTTCTAGGATGAAAAGTTTGGCGTGCGGTGAATACATCAAGTTTCATGATTGACACTTTGTAATGAAGTGATTAAACTATTTGTATGCTTAACAGTTGAATATAATCATGGAAAATACAGAGAGAGAGAGACAGCTAGAGATAGATAGAACGAGAGAGAGAGAGCGATGAAGGGAGGGAGAGACAGAGATACAAATACCCCTCCAATCCCACTCTATAATTATACAAACACTCACCACCTCTCCATTCCCACGAGTGAGGGAAATTTGACCTTTAAGGATAAACAATTTGACGTTTAGTTTGACGTTCAGGTTCAATAACTGCATACTAGACAGTGGAAATAGGTAGAATACATAATCAGAGAGAGAGGGGGGGAAGGAGTGGGGGTGGGTGGTGGTGATGGAAGATGCTTTGACATTTACTGTCCTGGGTGACTCTTTGGTAGGCAGAGACTGTATTCCGTTTAAAGTGATACATATTTTGAAGGATCATGTATACTTAATGGTTCTTGTAGTACTTGTACAATTCAACATAATACAAAAGCTTTCTTCCATGCACAAACTCTCATTCACGTACTAAGAAGGAACCTTTATCCACCCCCACCCCCTTCACAAACATGTAAACACACACACACACACACACACACACACACACACACACACACACACACACACACACACACACACACACACACGCCCTTTTAAATACTCACACACAAGATAAATATTACTTACTGAGTCACAACATTCCCTCTATCCATACCCCCTCTCACAAATAAGTAAACACACACATACACAAATATACCCTTCAACCCCATCCTGTACTCAAATACACATCACTCTTCCCTTCCCATAAGCACATAAATCTACACACACACACACACACACACACACACACACACACACACACACACTCACTCACACGTATACATGCACACGAACATTCATACATACACATGAAGACGGACGCCCTGCTGGTCAGAGAGGGAGTGCCCATGTCCTGGGCCCAGACGATCAATTCCTCACACTGGCCCAGCTCAACCTGCATCGTCCTGAGGGTCGTCAGCTCCCCCGTGCGTGGGTCCACCATCACAGGCAGGATGCTGTCCTCTCCTGGGGCAGGCTCCAGAGAATAGGCGATGGCTGCGTTTTGCCCCATGTCCTGGTCAACAGCATCAACCCTGCCCACCACGCTTCCAGCAGGTGTAGTTAAGTTGACGTTGAAGTTGAAGGAAGGTGTGACAAACACGGGAGCGTTGTCGTTCACGTCAAGCACGTGCAGACGGCAGGACAAGACGGAGGAGAGAGGGTGATCTCCGCTGGACGTGCAGTTGATGAGGATGTCGTATAACGACCTCGTCTCCCGGTCCAGAACGGAGGTCAGGACCAGTTTGTATTCATCGTCTCCGAGGTCCGGAAGTACCTGCAGTTCCGCAACGTTCCCTGTGGAACTGGCAGAGCACGTCACCGTACCGGGACCATCAGTAGACACGGAGACCGAACCAACGATGGTTCCTCGTGGCGCGTTCTCTGTCACCTGGAGCGAGGAGTTATCAGGACCAGTGATGCCCTTGATGACGATCTGTGGAGGCTGCAGACTGTCAGCACCTGCAACGGCACAGGCACTGTGCGGTGAGCTTTGGGGAATTGTGTCCTTGAGAGGGTTTCAGGCGGGACAGTGAAGAGTGTGCCTACTTCTAGGATGAAAAGTTTGGCGTGCGGTGAATACATCAAGTTTCATGATTGACACTTTGTAATGAAGTGATTAAACTATTTGTATGCTTAACAGTTGAATATAATCATGGAAAATACAGAGAGAGACAGAGACAGCTAGAGATAGATAGAAAGAGACAGAGAGAGATGGAGAGAGAGAGCGATGAAGGGAGGGAGAGACAGAGATGCAAATATCCCTCCAATCCCACTCTATAGTTATACAAACACACACCACCTCTCCATTCCCACGAGTGAGGGAAATTTGACCTTTAAGGATAAACAATTTGACGTTTAGTTTGACGTTCAGGTTCAATAACTGCATACTAGACAGTGGAAATAGGTAGAATACATAATCAGAGAGAGAGGGGGGGAGGAGTGGGGGTGGGGGGTGGTGGTGGAGGATGCTTTGACATTTACTGTCCTGGGTGACTCTTTGGTAGGCAGAGACTGTATTCCGTTTACAGTGATACATATTTTGAAAGATCATGTATACTTAATGGTTCTTGTAGTACTTGTACAATTCAACAGACTACAAAAGCTTTCTTCCATGCACAAACTCTCATTCACGTACTAAGAAGGAACCTTTATCCACCCCCACCCCCTTCACAAAGATGTAAACACACACACACACACACACACACACACACACACACACACACACACGCCCTTTTAAATACTCACACACAAGATAAATATTACTTACTGAGACACAACATTCCCTCTATCCATACCCCCTCTCACAAATAAGTAAACACACACATACACAAATATACCCTTCAACCCCATCCTGTACTGAAATACACATCACTCTTCCCTTCCCATAAACACATAAATCTGCACACACACACACACACACACACACACACACACACACACACACACACACGTATACATGCACACGAACATTCATACATACACAGGAAGACGGACGCTCTGCTGGTCAGAGAGGGAGTGCCCATGTCCTGGGCCCAGACGATCAATTCCTCACACTGGCCCGGCTCAACCTGCATGGTCCTGAGGGTCGTCAGCTCCCCCGTGCGTGGGTCCACCTTCACAGGCAGGAAGCTGGTTGGCTCTAGAGAATAGGCGATGGCTGCGTTTCGCCCCATGTCCTGGTCAACAGCCATAACCCTGCCCACCACGCTTCCAGCAGGTGTATTTAAGTTGACGTTGAAGTTGTAGGAAGGTGTGACAAATACAGGAGCGTTATCATTCACGTCAAGCACGTGCAGACGGCAGGACAAGACGGAGGAGAGAGGGTGATCTCCATTTGACGTGCAGTTGATGAAGATGTCATGGAACGGCCTCGTTTCCCGGTCCAGAACGGAGGTCAGGACCAGTTTGTATTCATCGTCTCCGAGGTCCGGAAGTACCTGCAGTTCCGCAACGTTCTCTGTGGAACTGGCAGAGCACGTCACCGTACCGGGACCGTCAGTAGACACGGAGACCAAACCAACGATGGTTCCTCGTGGCGCGTTCTCTGTCACCTGGATCGAGGAGTTATCAGGACCAGTGATGCCCTTGATGACGATCTGTGGAGGCTGCAGACTGTCAGCACCTGTAACGGCACAGGAATGCGCGGTGAGCTTTGGGGAACTGTGCCCGTGAGAGGACTTCATGCTGGACAGTGAAGAGTGTGCCTGCTTCTAGGATGAAAAGTTTGGCGTGCGGTGAATACATCAAGTTTCATGATTGACACTTTGTAATGAAGTGAATAAACTATTTGCATGCTTAACAGTTGAATGTAATCATGGAGAATACAGAATGAGAGAGAGAAAGAGAGAGAGAGAGAGGGAGGGAGGGAGAAAGACAGACAGACAGAGATACAAATACCCCTTCAATCCCACTCTATAATTATACAAACACACACCACCCCTCCCTTCCCACGAGTGAGAGAAATTTGACCTTTTAGGACGAACAATTTGACGTTTAGTCGGTTCAATAATTGCATACTTGACAGTGGAAATAGGTAGAACACATAATGAGAGAGGAGAGAGAGAGATCGAGAGAGAGAGAGGCGAGGTGGTGATGGAAGATGCTTTGACAATTACCATCCTGGGTGACTCTTTGTTAGGCAGTGACTGTATTCCGTTTACAGTGATACATATTCTGAAGGATTGTGTATACTTAATGGTTCTTGTAGTTTCTCATAATAATAATAATACATAGTTTTTCTATGGCGCGATATCCAGCACCAATGCTGCTCAAAGCGCCTTACATCATAGTTTACTATAAACATGCCTTAAAAAGCATATCAACCGCTATCTGACAATGGAAAACATCCAGTGCGTTCATATGAATGAAAAAGCACACTAAAGATTATAAAAGCTATGAGGTAAATATGGCTTAGATTAAAACAAAATGCATTTCATAGAACACACACACACACACACACACACACACACACACACACACACACACACACACACACACAGATATATATATATATATATATATATATATATATATATATATATATATATATATATGTATATATATGTCCCTCCCTTACAGACACACACACACACACACTGACATTAAATATCAACTGCACTAAAAACAAAACTGCATAAGCATTAACATATTTCTTATTTTCTAACATAGAATTCTGTTTGGACATACTAACATGCCTACACACTTACACACGCGTACCAGAGCACTGTAACCTCACAAACACATGCACGCACGCACGAATGCACACCCACACACACACACACACACACACACACACACACACACACACACACACACACAGACACGCGCGCGCGCCCTTTTAAATACTCACACACACGATAAATATTACTTACTGAGACACAACATTCCCTCTATCCATACCCCCTCTCACAAATAAGTAAATACACACATACACAAATATACCCTTCAACCCCACCCTGTACTCAAATATACATCACCCTTCCCTTCCCAGCAACACATAAATGTACACACACACACACACACACACACACACACACACACGTATAAATGCACACGAACATTCATACATACACAGGAAGACGGAAGCTATGCTGGTGAGGGAGGGAGTGCCCATGTCTTGGGCCCAGACAATCAAGTCCTCACACTGGCCCGGCTCAACCTGCATCGTCCTGAGGGTCGTCAGCTCCCCCGTGAGGGGGTCCACCATCACAGGCAGGATGCTGTCCTCTCCTGGGGCAGGCTCCAGAGAATAGGCGATGGCTGCGTTTTGCCCCATGTCCTGGTCAACAGCATCAACCCTGCCCACCACGCTTCCAGCAGGTGTAGTTAAGTTGACGTTGAAGTTGAAGGAAGGTGTGACAAACACGGGAGCGTTGTCGTTCACGTCAAGCACGTGCAGATGGCAGGACAAGACGGAGGAGAGAGGGTGATCTCCGCTGGACGTGCAGTTGATGAAGATGTCATGGAACGGCCTCGTTTCCCGGTCCAGAACGGAGGTCAGGACCAGTTTGTATTCATCGTCTCCGAGGTCCGGAAGTACCTGCAGTTCCGCAACGTTCTCTGTGGAACTGGCAGAACACGTCACCGTACCGGGACCGTCAGTGGACACGAAGACCAAACCAATGATGGTTCCTCGTGGCGCGTGCTCTGTCACCTGGATCGAGGAGCCGGGACCAGTTGTGCTCCTGAAGAAAATCTGTGGAGGTTGCTGACTGTCAGCACCTGCAGCAGCCCAGACACTGTGCGTTAAGCTTTGGGAATCATGCCCGTGAGAGGGCTTCATGCTGGGTGTGATGGGAATACGATCAAGGATGAACAGCTGGGCGTGTGTAAGATGCTTCAGTTCCAACAATTAACATATGAAACCTGGGGAGTCTGCCAGTCCAGAGATTTAATCATCAAAGCACAGAGAATGTGTCTGAAGATATGGGCACGTTAAAGAACGCACGGCAACAAAAGGGTTGTCCGTGGAAAGTTTCTGTAAAAAAAACCCACCCTACTGTAATATAATGTATATGTTTATGTGTGCGCGTGATTGGTGAGCACGTAAAGGCAGCTGTCAGACGGCTCTACCCAGGTAGGCAGCCTCTTGTGTAAATGATTCTGTATTTGTAATGTGCTTAGACTTTGGTGTCTGATCGGAGACAGGCTTCAGCTCCAGTAGTAACAGTTGAAATGTGGAGAATACATCAGTTCCATTAATAACAGCTGAAATATGGGAAATACATCAGTTCGAAGAGCAACAATTTGAGAACGGCGTTTTGGGGGTATGTCTACAATCAGGTTATGGAAGACAGACATTTCTGAGATCTTTTACTTTCTGTTGGGGACATTTTCAAGATCGAGAGATTTTTGTTTTTTTAAACATTTACAACATCAACGATGCTTAGTGGTGTTTACGATTGAATCTCAATGGAAGACGGATGTTTGGGGAGTGTTTACAACTCACAGTTTGTTTGTTTTTTATATAAACTTTCTCCATTTGTATACAATAATAAATGGAGGGGAGATATTTTGAGAGTGTTTACAATTAAATCATAGAATAAGGAAGTTTTGGGGTGTTTACGATTATATCATGCACATGAATGTTTTTTGGAAGATAGATGTTTTGGAGGTGTTTACAATTATGTCATGGAAGTTTTGTGGATGTTTACGATTACATCATGGAAGACAAAATTGTTGTTGATTTTGTTGTTGTTGTTTTCGGGGGGGGGGGGGGGGGGGGGGGGAGGTGGAAGGGGGCGGGGTGTGTGTGGTGGTGGTGGGCGGGGGGGGGGCGGTGGGGAGCTGGGGGCAGGGGGGCTGGAGGGGGTGGGAGGCGAGGGATACAATTATATCATGGAAGTCAGCTTTATTTGGGATGCTTACAATAATATCGCGGAAGACATACGCGTTTTGGTGGTGTTTACAATTATATCATGGAACGCAAGCGTGAAAGTTATTGAACGACCAAATCTATGCTTTGTTTGACGATACGCGGTTTGAAACCTCAAACAAATGAGAACTGTCCCGTATCTGTCCCTGTGTTGGTCACTGTCACTGGTTTGGTCGTGGAGGTTGACGGGCGCAATAGCCCAGTGGTTAAAGCGTTGGACTTTCAATTTGGGGGTCTCGGGTTCCATTCTCGGTAATAATGCCTGGTGGGGAAAGGATGGAGATTTTTCCGATCTCCTTGGTCAACATATGTGCAGACCTGCTTGTGCCTGAACTCGCTTCGTGTGTATACGCAAGCAGAAGATCAAATACGCGCGTTATTAAAGATCCTGTAATCCATGTCAGCGTTCTGTGGGTTATGGAAACAAGAACATACCCAGCATGCACACCCCCGAAAACGGAGCATGGCTGCCTTCATGGTGGGGGTAAAAACGGTCATTCGCGTAAAAGCCAACTTGTGTACATACGAGTGAACGTGGGAGTTGCAGCCCATGAACAAAGAAGAAGAGGTCGTGGAAGAACTGCACTGCTGACCACATCACCAACGTGCCCCCTTTTCCTTGCGGTCATGTGATAGGTCCTGAGTGTCGGCAAAGCTCCTCTCAGTGATGTTGTCTGCCCACTTCTTTTGCTGTCTGTATCGGTACCTTTTCCCTCTGCACTAGTCCCCGAAGTGTTGTCTTGGAGAGCCCTTCACATCTTGTCACGTGGTCATACTATGTCATTTTTCTTCTCTTTCTTTTTTGGTTCTTTCTTTTTTTTTCTCCTCCCCCCCCCCTTACTGTGGTTGCTACATGAAGAACCTTTTGCAGGACTGACAGTTAATCACGGTGGTTCGTGATCATGGGGTGAGGTGGAGGGGTGGGGGTGTATTGGTTAACCCTGGTCAGTCTGAAGTAACGACAAGTTCTCTTTCCCTCCCAACACGGTGTTGAAAATGACGACATCGAAACAACATGGTCTGAGCCAGCAAAACTCGGTCACCTCCACCCAGTGTCACTCCTTTGTCAGCGTCACACAAGCGTCCTATGGCGTTGTTATATCCGGGTGTGATGAATTTCCTCGAATCCGGGAATGGTGAAATGCCCCCCACCCCCCCCCCCTACTCCCCTCCCCCCCGCCCCCCCCCCCCCTCCCGTACCCACCTCCCCCTCCCCCTCCCGATTCCTCGAACCGTGTATCCGTCAAAAACTACCCTATCCACCTGCCAGGGCTTGTCCCATCCCTGTCAACTACTCGCTGTGTCACACTGTGCTGCGGAGAATCCAACAGCTCATGCAATCCTCGATTTCAACAACTGAATCACAAAAGACTGCGTGTTTTAGGACTGGCCTACGTGGTTATATAAGTAAAACGACAGAAATCATATGACATCATTGTAACTCACCAAATAGAATTCGATCGTTGGTAGTTACGTTTTTACGACCGGAAACACGTGTAATTCATCTACGCCGCGTGAGACATCAGCGATTAACACTGAGTCTTGAAAAAAATAAAAAAAAATAAAAACAACAGTTAACAGATTCCAAGCGTAAATTTGTACAATGTCCTCGTCTTGATGAACAAGAAGGGTTTCAAAACTGTGAGTACAGGTTTCAACTAAGCTATTAAGAAATTTAAAAGAGAAACGTGTGTAGTGGGTGGGGTGGGGGTAAGGGTAGGGGATGGGGGATGACACTGGAGGCCGGGTTCAGTTCGTGAGAAAAGAATACACCGCACAGTAACTGAGTGATAAGGCTATTCTACAAACAAAGCTCTTAATTCGTTAACAATTTCAGTGTAACGAGAGGACCACGAAGGATGCCTTCATTTCTACAAAATGCAAACATGCGTAGAATCTAGCTATTTTGTCACCCCCCCACACCCCCGAGAAAAACCCCAAAAAAAAAAAAAAACAACAACAAACAAACAAACAAAAACACCAACAGATCTTTAAAAAGATGGCTGTTAGGAAAAATAATATATCCAACAATCGCAATGATTCGCGCGCACACAGACAGACAGACAGCCACACACACACACACACACACACACACACACACACACACACATCGTACCTGAAAGCAAACAGAGCATCACCAGTACACGCGTTGCTGCATTCATGGTTGCCGGAAGACTGGACGCTGCCGCTGTTATCACCACCACGCGTGTTGTGACCGACTGAGAGACTCACGGAAATCACCGGGACACAGCTGCGATCCGGTTTCATGTCAAACCCTAAGGTTATGTCCCGTCTTGGGCATGGCACTCCGTCTCTATTGTCATCAAATTATCAATAAAAAAATCAGGTGCAGCAGTTGCCAACCTCTCGCCGTTCTGATGGTGGTGGTCGGACACACTACTGACTATCATGCATGTGTACATATCTCGCAAAAGAACTCTTTCACAGGATTCCCAACATCTCTGACCGTGTAACAAAAGGCAGCAATGGAGGGGGTAGGGGTAGACAGGACATCCTGTCACTGGCGCAATGTCGGACTCGCTCATTTCCAACACACCGCCACTCTGAACTTGTCCTCTCTTCTTCTCCTCCTCCTCGCTTCCCCTCTCTCCCCTCCCCTCCCCTCCCTCTCCTTCCCTTCCCATCCATTCCAATGTTTCCCACCTTCCCAAACGACAACCTGATAAAAGAGGGAGACGTAGTATCGACCAGTTGGAAGCAGCTGATCTGAACGAGGACCGAACTGTGTTTGCAGTTTTCAGTTAAAATTTTTTAAGGAGTCGCGGTGAGTGAGTGCGACCAGAGAGTGTAGAAGGAGTTTAGTGCCTCTGGTGCGACTGGTTTCCGGTGTAATGTGCCGAAATCACTCCCCGTTCCGAAACTACCCCCCGGGGAAGGGAGGAGGGTCGGGGGAGGGGGTGGGGGGTTGATTATGGGCATGTGCCTAAACGCCCCCCGCACCCGGGAAGTTGTTCTAGAGCAGTCGAATCACTCCACCCCTGTTCTAGAATCAACCCCTCCCCCCTCCTGTTTACGTGTGGATGGGAGTGAATCTGGCTTCATGTCCACATTAACCCTCCCCCCCAATACTAATTCAACAAAAGAGGAGGGGAGTTATTCTGGCCAATGCTCTCATCCCAAGATAAGAAAAGCAGAGAGAAGTAACTCTGGCCATCTACCCATATACTATCTCTTGCAAATGGTAAGTTAACATAAGGAGTGGGGGTGTGATTCTGGCCCAAAGCCCAGTTAGAACCCCTCGCCCCCCTCCTCCCCCCCTCCCCTTTCCATTCTTTTCATACTGTGGTCCGAAAAGAGGGGGAAATACATCCTGGCCTTATGCCCATATACACCTCTTCCCAATGTTAAGTTCAAAGAAGAGGGAGGAGTGATTCTAGCCCTACATATTCGTTTTCACCCCCTCCCCCACGTCTCCAATTCTTCTATCACCAAAACCAGAGAAGAGAAGTGAAGAAATCCTGGCCTTATCCTGGCCTTAATCTTCTCATACTATGACCAGAAAAGCAGAGGGAATAATTCCTGGCCTTCTACCTATATACAGTCTCCACCTAATGTTCAGTTATCATTTGGGGGGGAGTGGGGGAGTGTTTCTGGCCTTATGCCCGTTTTAGCACCCCCACGCCCCTCTCATTACTCCCTTACCATGATCTGAGAAGAGAAGTAATTTTTGTATTTTGTATTTTTGTATTTTGTATTTCTTTTTATCACAACAGATTTCTCTGTGTGAAATTCGGGCTGCTCTCCCCAGGGAGAGCACGTCGCTATACTACAGCGCCACCCTTTTTTTTTTTTCTTCTTATGGGTCATTCTGGCCTTATGCCTGTCTACACCCCCCCCTCCAGCCCCCCAACCCCCACCCCACCCCCCCAAAAAAAGTTTCTATTACTAAGATCAGAAAAGAGAAGTAATGAAATTCTGGCCTTGCACCCATATACAATCTACAACCAATGTGCAGTTCTCCCAGGCGGGAGCAGCAGTTAGGTTGGGAGGGCGGAGTGGTGGGGCAGGAGGAGGGGGGGGGAGAGGCGGGGGAGTGACTCTGGCCCTATGTCTGCTCCAACCCCCACCCACCCCCTCCAGTCCTCACATACTATGATCAGAAAAGTGGAGGGATTAATCCCTTGCCTTATCACCACATGCACTATCCTTCCGATGTCAAGTTCACATAAGGGTGGGGTGGTGGGGGGTGAGGGTAGGGGGTGGGGGGCAGTGACGCCGGCATTATGCTCGTTTTGATCCCCCTCCTCCACCATTCTTCATTCACAAACATCTGGAGAGAAGTAAAGTAATTCTGGCCTCATAACCACATAGAGGGGGGAGGGGGGGGGGGGGTGTTGGAGGGGTGGGGGAAGAGGGTGGGGTGGGGTGGGGAGGGTGATTCTAGCTTTATGCCCGTTTTACCCCAGCCCCCTCCCCCGCCCCACCATCCCCCCGTCCCCCCCACTATTGCAGCCTCCTCATACTATGATCAGAAAAGCGGAGGGAATAATTCCTGGCCTTATACCCATATACACTCTTCTCCTCAATATTTAATTCACGTAAGCGGAAGAGGGGTGGAAGGGGGAAAGGAATTCTGGCCTTATATACACCACCCCCTCCCCCACACCACCACCAGTTTTTTTTTTTTTTTCTCTCTCTCCTATATCTAAGATCAGGGAAGAGAAGTGAAGAAATTTCTGGCCTTTTACCCATATGCAATTTACAGTCTATGTTCATTTTTAATAAGGGGGTGAGGGGGGAGGGGGGGAAGGGGAGTCATTCTGGCTCTATGCCCGTTTTACACCGCCCCCCTCCCCTCCAATCTTCTCATACCATGACGAGAAAAGCGGAGGGAATGATTCCTGGCCTTCTACCCATATACACTCTCTTCCCGATGTCAAGCTCACGCAAGGGGTGGAGGGTGGGGGTGGCGAGGGGGGAGGAGTGGATCTGGTCTTGGGTAGAGAAGAGGGGGGCTGTAGGGTTGGTCAAAACGGGCCTCAGGTCAGAATCTCGAGGAGAAGGGGGCGGGGGGGGGGGGGGGGGGGGAGGGGCTCGGGGGGGGGGGGGGGTGGGGGGTGCGGGTGAGTGATTCTGGCTAAAGTTCCGAATCACTCACCCCTCAAATTCGGTTGCAATGAATGATGTGTATTGTCGTTTGGGACAATTCGAGAACTTTGACGAAGGTAGGAGGGGTGATTTTGGACTATAGAGTGTGGGGAAGGAGGGGGGGAGGGGGTGCGGTCTGGATTCACTCCCCGGGGATGCGTTCAGACCCGTGCCCATAATACCCGGAGAGTGATTTCGGGAGGGGAGTGGTTATGGATCATTACACCGGTTCGCACGCACACGTAGCATTGCAACACAGTCACACACACACTTTATAACAGAACATACTTGCCCTCGTCTCAGTCACGAAGCAATCGAGTTATGCAGTACTTATGCACCGAGACAGATGTCAAATGTCAATAGCAACTTCTACATGAAATTCGCTTAAAGGTATTTGCGTGGTGAACATGTCGGCGTTGTCGCGCTATCTGTGCCAGTTTTGTGTGTGTGTGTGGGGCGGGGTGGGGGGGGGAGTCTTTCACTCTCTCCCTCTCTCTCTCTCTCCACACACACACACACACACACACACACACACATATATATATATATATATATATATATATATATATATATATATATATATACATAGATGCGTGTGTGCGTTCATGCGCCGTTTGATTGTTTCTGTGTGCGCGCGCGCGTGTGTATGTATGTTTGCATGTATGTGTATGAGAGACAGAGACAGAGACAGAGAGAGACAGCGAGAAGAACGGAGAGAGCGAGAAAAAGCTGTATGATGGAGGCGAGGCGTTTCACATCTCAATTATCATGATGACATTTTAACTCTCTCCATACGAACGGCGAAAGAGACGACAATTACAGCGTTTCATCGCATTTAGCATCGTCAAAATATTGCAAGCGGAAGGCTCCTACACTGAAGAGGTGAATGTTGACAAAGAATACTGCAATTCTGACAACGGAAGCAAAAGGTTGGGTCATTCAGACACCCACTGGAATCTGGTGGGGGGAGGGGGGGATGTGTCTGTAGAGGAGACGAGAGGACTGGCCGTCCTGAGTGAGTTAAGCATGCGGTCACTGTGTCCTGTTTCCAGGTACATATTTTGAAGAATGATGTGTACCAAACTAACTATTCTTGTACTTTGCAGCCATTTGAACATCACAAAAAATATCTTTCTTTTTTACATTTTCACACATGCACGTGCTCTCACCCGCTTACCGATCCATAAATACGCCCCCCCCCCCAACCTCTCCCCCCAACTCCCCTTCCACAACTGGACTCGAAGACACACACTCACGCAGACACCTCCCTCCACACACAGAGATAAGCATACATGCGTGTATAATTATACAAGCACACGTACATACTGTTTACAGACTTACAATTTTTTTAAAGATTTTTTTTTTTCATGTGAAATAAATCTGAGTGACTTTTATGACAGATAAGAGGTTCAGAGTCCAAAGAGTTCATACAACTGGTACGTATGTACATACTTTCATCTTGACGTACCTGCTCGCGTACTAATCATTTAAAAACACCAACACACATCAATAAGACAATAACGTTTTTGTTGTTGTTGTTACTTACTTACTCGCGCACTAACCTTTTACAAACACCAACACACATCAATAACATAATAACTTTGTTTCTTTGTGTGTGTGTGTGTGTTTGTGTGTGTGTGTGTGTGTGTGTGTGTGTGTGTGTGTGTGTGTGTGTGTGTGTGTGTGTGTGTGTGTGTGTATTTGCAGCCACCTGCATTCTGTGGCTGACAGTCTCTCTGTCCATAAGCCCAGCTGTTTCCTCAACCAGCTCTGTAAGCACCACCGCTGCCGCCATCGCAACTTCTGACGTAACTTCAGAAACTCCGCCATCAAATGCAACATCATCCGACCCGGAAACCTCTTTTTCGCCAAGCAGCTCATCAGCATCAGACTCTCCTTCTTCTTCTTCCTACACAACCCAGTCACTGTTATCATCCAGCAGCCCGCAGATTTCAAACACTTCAGAGACCCTGACGGTCACAACCAGCTCATCCACTGACACGGCGGGACAGAGTGACGTCACCTTGACCACAGCTGACGTCACTACCACCACGGATTCAGGGACGACGACCGCTCTCGACCCAACGGTGGGAAATACGTCTGACACGGGGCAAGCAGAAACTACGTCGACGTCCGTCATGAACTCGACTTCAGGTTCCACCACCACCTCACCCGGGCAGACAACCGTGTCTGCATCGTCAGAGGATGTCCACACGACCAGTGCGCCTGAGTCGTCGTCGTCAGGCCAACCCGGAACCAGCACCGCCACGAAGTCCACCTTCATGACGCCCGCTGGTACGTCATCGTCAGATCAAGTGACGTCCTCACCAAGCACGACAGGGACGTCCGTCTCTTTGTCCACAACAACGTCACCACCAACCCCACCAACGACCCCACCCCCAACCACACCCCCGTCAACAACCACACCCCCAACCACACCCCCGTCAACAACCCCACCCCCAACCACACCCCCGTCAACAACCCCACCCCCAACCACACCCCCGTCAACAACCCCACCCCCAACCACACCCCCGTCAACAACCCCACCCCCAACCACACCCCCGTCAACAACCCCATCCCCAACCACACCCCCAACCACACCCCCATCAACAACAACAGCAACAACCTCCAGATCCTCCTCCACGTTGCTGACTGCCTTATCTTCAACCAGCACTCTCACCTCCATCTTCGCCTCGTCGTCGTCGTCGTCACCTCGTCTGACAATGTCGTCGTCCGAAAGCTTCACGTCCTCTGCTACAACCATGAACTCGGAGGAGGATTTAAAGTCCCTGGTGGATGGTAAGACAGAGAGTCAGAGAGAGAGAGAGGGAGGGAGTGTGTGTGTGTGAAGGGTGAGGGGGGGTGCTGGGAGGAGGTGGAGCGGAAAGTGAAGGAAAGGGGTGAGAGGGGGCATATATCGTGTAGGTTCGTTGACGCACGCGCGCATGTATGCATGCATGTATGTATGTATGAAGGTATGCATGTGTGAAAAAAACGCAAAAGTATCTAAAATTAATTCAGTTTTTCGACGGGCGCAATAGCCGAGTGGTTAAAGCGTTGGACTGTCGATCTGAGGGTCCCGGATTCGAATCACGGTGACGGCGCCTGGTGGGTAAGGGGTGGAGATTTTTTTACGATCTCCCAGGTCAACATATGTGCAGACCTGCTAGTGCCTGAACCCCCTTCGTGTGTATATGCAAGCAGAAGATCAAATACGCACGTTAAAGATCGTGTAATCCATGTCAGCGTTCGGTGGGTGAAGGAAACAAGAACATACCCAGCATGCACACCCCCGAAAACGGTGTATGGCTGCCTACATGGCGGGGTAAAAACGGTCATACACGTAAAAGCCCACTCGTGTGCATACGAGTGAACGCAGAAGAAGAAGAAGAAGAATTCAGTTTTTCCATGCTATAAAACCCATAGGAACAGAGGGATGGACAACACCAACCGTAGGACTTTCGAGGTGATGTATTATTCAAACACGCACATTGTATAATCATGTGCATGTAAATGTATATATGTTCCTTTGTTTTCAAAATTACTGGAGGTTACATCGCAGTTATACGGTTCAAATCTTTAAGCATTCGGTAATGTAATTTCCTAATTCAATATATCCTACCATCCGATAAGTTTGAGCAGAGCAATTGGGCTATGAAATTTGAAAGGAATCTGTAACAATAGAAGCGGATAGAAGTGTGTGTGTGTGTGTGTGTGTGTGTGTGTGTGTGTGTGTGTGTGCGTGCGTGCGTGCGTGCGTGCGTGTGTGTGTGTGTGTGTGTGTGATTCCCCCCCTTCCCACGCACCCCTCTTCCCCTCCCCAAATACATATCTCCACGTGTTCTTACATGGTAATTATAATGATAATAATAATACTTATATTTATATAGCGCTGAATCTTGTGCAGAGTCAAATCAAAGCGCTTTCGCACCAGTCATGCATAACTCTAAAACTCGAAAAACTGAAGACAAGGAAGAGGCAGGGAAGGGTGGCTGGGTTTTAAGGCCAGACTTGAAAGAGTTATGTGCGGAGACCTGACGAAGAGAAAGAGAAAGTTCATTCCAATTGCAATACTACTTTTTTCCTGTGTATTTGTGTTCAGAGCCGGAGAACTCCAAGCAACAGCTGACCATTGCTGTGGGTGTCCTCGCTGGCATCATCGCTCTGTTCATCGTTGCTGTGATCGTCTTTTGCCTCATCAAAAAGTAAGGAGAACATTTCTGTTCGGGGAAGGCGGCCGCTAAAGACCACATGACGCAAAGATTGTTGCGTGGGGGGGGTGTGTTGTGTGTGTGTGTGTGTGTGTGTGTGTGTGTGTGTGTGTGTGTGTGTGTGTGTGTGTGTGTGTGTGTGTGTGTGTGTGTGTGTGTGTGTGTGTGTGTGCTTGCGTGCGTGCTGTCTCTGTCTGTCCGTTCATCCGTTAGTCTATATGTATGCATGCATGAATATTTACTGTTAGCTGGTTATGTCTCTTTGTTATTTTGATTGTAATGTTCATGTTTGAAAGAAAATAACCTTCATGGCAATGGGAACAAATCTTATCCCCTACCCCCCCCCCCCACGCCCCACCCCCTACCACTTACGACAGCATCAACATTGACTACTATTACTGTCAACAAACCAGTTGTTGGTGAAACATGTTCAATGATCATATTGGGGATTTTGTTCTGGGGGGAAAATGTTCGATTACTTCTGCTGCTACTGCTGTTGCTATTTCACCTACTGCTGCTGCTGCTTCTGCCCTGCTGCTGTTACTACTACTACTACTACTAACTCTGCTGCTGCTTCTGCTGCTACTACTACTGCTACTACTACTACTACTACTACCCTCCACACTTCTACTGTCACTGGTGTTAGTGCTGCAGCAGCGACACCTACGTCTGTTGAAACGTATAACAGTTGTGGCTGTATAGAAAAGTGGGGAAAATAGATCGTACAACTGATTTTTCAAAGTGGGTAGTTGGGGGAGGCTGTACGGCTGTAAAGGACGATGAATACACGACTGACACAGACAATTACAGCCACCCAGAATGGGAAGACTGACACACACACTGACAGCCACCCAGAACAGAAGACTGACACACAATGACAGCCACCTAGAACAGAAGACTGACACACACACTGACAGCCACCCAGAACAGAAGACTGACACAGACAATGACAGCCACTCAGAACAGAAGACTGACACACACACTGACAGCCACCCAGAACAGAAGACTGACACAGACAATGACAGCCACTCAGAACAGAAGACTGACACACACACTGACAGCCACCCAGAACAGAAGACTGACACAGACAATGACAGCCACTCAGAACAGAAGACTGACACAGACACTGACAGCCACCCAGAACAGAAGACTGACACAGACAATGACAGCCATCTAGAACAGAAGACTGACACAGACACTGACAGCCACCCAGAACAGAAGACTGACACACACACCGACAGCCACCCAGAACAGAAGACTGACACACACACACTGACAGCCACCCAGAACAGAAGACTCACACACACACTGACAGCCACCCAGAACAGAAGACTGACACACACAATGACAGCCACCCAGAACAGAAGACTGACACTGACACTGACAGCCACCCAGAACAGAAGACTGACACAGACACTGACAGCCACCCAGAACAGAAGACTGACACAGACACTGACAGCCACCCAGAACAGAAGACTGACACACACACTGACAGCCACCCAGAACAGAAGACTGACACAGACACTGACAGCCACCCAGAACAGAAGACTGACACAGACACTGACAGCCACCCAGAACAGAAGTCTGACACAGACAATGACAGCCATCCAGAACAGAAGACTGACACAGACACTGACAGCCACTCACAACAGAAGACTGACACAGACAATGACACCCACTCAGAACAGAAGACTGACACAGGTTATGTGATCCTGTGTGAAGGTGCCGAGGTACCCGTAACCCACCCAGCGACGAGGACCTTGACCTGGAAGAAACCCCGGTAAGTTTGCTACATCGTCGTCATCATCATCATCATCATCATCATCATCATCATTATCACCACTGTCGTCGTCGTCTATGAGTCTCTACGTCGTCCTATGCCTCAACATTGCCTTCATTATAGTCATCGTCATCATCGTCATTGGTTTCATCTCTATCGTCGTCTGTCGTCGTCGTTATATCAAGGTTGTCATCATCATCGCTGTGTTAACACTGTCATCATATCGTAATCCTTTCTTCTTTGGCTCACTTGTGTAAACAAAGTGAGTCTATGTTTTAACCCGGTGTTCGGTTGTCTGTGTGTTTGTGTGTGTGTGTGTGTGTGTGTGTGTGTGTGTGTGTGTGTGTGTGTGTGTGTGTGTGTGTGTGTGTGTCTGTCTGTCTGTCTGTCTGTCTGTCTGTCTGTCTGTGCGTCCGTGGTAAACTTTAACATCGACATTTTCTCTGCAAATACTTTGTCAGTTGACACCAAATTAGGCATCAAAATAGGAAAAAATTCATTCTTTCCAATTATCTTGTTTAAAACCTCTGGGATGGGCACAACAAACAAAAAATGAAGCCTAATTATATGCAAACTGCATTTACTGTTATATTTATATTTTTTGTATTCTCTAAACTTGGCACTTTGATCTGATATTCTGACACAACAAGAAGAGCAGTCATTATCATTTTTTGTTCAATCAGGAACTTCTTTTGCTAAGCATGGACGTTTTATTTATTTTGCAAACGTTTTGGTGCAGATAGTAAAAAAAAGAAATTAATCTGTAATTAATGCTAGGGGACTTAATTTGCTTTAAACTGATCTTTCTCATCTTAAACATTACATTTTGAAATTATACTCAATACATAAAAAGCTTGTGTGTTTTACTCTCAGTGTACAGGGCTTTCACTATGTTCATTCGCCCAAGTGGTCTTTTTCGGAAAATACTAAAATCAATACGACGAGTGGACTTTACAGATCTGTTGGCTGAGCCCTGAAGGTCATGGGCAAAAATCAATTGCGTACACATATTTATACACATTCAAAGCGCGTGTTCATATTCTTCGCGAGCGCGAACGACGCCATTTTGTTTCAAGTTGTTGACCTGCCCGTTCAATCCTATATTCAATGGACAATACACGATAACATGTGATGGAAAGTTGGAGAAAGAGACCGTTAAATATTTATTCAGAGAAAGATTTGTGAACGCCTTATCACTTACTGGGTTATGCCCCAAACTGCCATAAAAATATCCACAGAATCAGTCGGTATTCACAGTTAAAAATTGTAAACCATGCGAGTTAATACCCTTGAATTGATCACGATGAAACGCAAAAATTTCCAGTCTTGACTTTTCTCAAAATGAAGTCTTTTTCACTTCTTACGACGTTTAGAAGTACTTGTACTTGGCTCTACATGTTATTAGTTTAACAAAATACTCAATTTTCATATCAACTTTAAAACTATAAAACTAGAATGAACATAAAAGAGAAATTGAATCGACCGTGTCGTACTACATTCCCGGCGGGTGTAACTAAACTTGTATATCTATCTAGATCTAGTGAAAACGGCTAAATGTTGCAGTGTGATTGCGGCGATAGTCATTAAAAAGAATTTTTTTTTTATTGCCCTTAAAGATTTTTTGAATGCCCAAGATACACCAGAGTAATATGATTTAAACAGCATTCTCACTGCGAATGCCGCAATTGATTTATCGCCCTTTAAAAAAGTATGTTCAAAGATTAAATTTTAGAACGTCAGTTAAGGAGCCACGATAGTGTAATGGATAAGGCAGTTTCTTCTCACCCGAACACGGGGGGTTCAAATCTGGTTAGGACTCTTTTTTTAATTATTCTTTTTCTTTTTTTTTTAAACGCGAAGCTTTATAATAACAAATACAGAACACATTTTAACGATTACATTTTTTAAAAGTGTATCACAAGTGAGTCTCGAAGGCCTTGCCTCTCTTGTTTTTTCTTTGTTGTTGTTGTTGCTGTTCTGTCCGGTTTTAAATGACGCTGTTTTTTTTTTGTTTTGAAAGAATTTCCAAAGATCATTTTGTTTCACATTTTGACCAGTTATTCCTTTGGTCAGTTAGTTGGATGAGGTAGTCAGTTTGTATTTATAGTTTAAAAAAACAAACAAACAACTTTTTCATTTATTTATGTATTTTGTCTAACGTAACATTTTGTGAGCAAGACATTAAACTGAAAACCGTGGCTCTGAAAAGAAAAGAATACGGACTATTGTATTGTATCGTATTGTATTGTATTGTATTGTATTGTATTGTATTGTTGGCGCATTGAATTGTAATACTAATTG
>NC_134883.1:20480246-20487746 GCF_041734735.1 Babylonia areolata | reverse complement strand
CCTGTTCCGACAAAAGGATTTTAACTATGTCGGTGAGTATTTTTGCAAGTTATTTTTTGTTTTATAATTACACCAGTTATTTGCTTTAACTCTCTCCATACGAACGGCGAAAGAGACGACGTTAACAGCGTTTCAGCCCAATTACCATCATCAAAATATTGCAAGCGGAAGGCTCTTATACTGAAGAGGTGAATGTTGACAAAGAATACCACAATTCTGACGACGGAAGCTAAAGGTTGGGTCATTCAGACACCCACTGGACATCCAAGGGGTCTGTGTAGAGAACAGAGGACTGGCCGTACTGAGTGAGTTAATCTTCTATGTTTACTTTGAGCGTGTTTCTTGTCAAATCTCTGCCACTCAAGTATTCGAAGTGTTCTGTCTAAAATTCAGCACAGAGCCTCATCTGGCTTCGACTTTGAAGAGACTTGACACGCCGAATATCAGTTTGAAGCATTATTTTATCCACAGCACGCATACATTTTCATGTCTATGTGAAATTGAGGGAAGAGGAAATTGTTGTTTTGGACAACTGTCGACGAGACCTTTTATATATATTCCGTTTCAAGGCAAAGGTTCCAAGCCGATTACGTGATCTGCTTTCTGTCATTTGTTTACGCCAGATCTCGATCAGAGGAAATCTGTGAAATTTAAAAAAGAAAAGATCTTAAAGTAATAAACTTACCGCGTTGCTTTCGTATATGTCTTGAGTTCTAAAGACCTTTTTGACGACGTAGTTTTTGTTTGGTTCAGTTTGTGCAAAGAAAATGATGTGGTCGAAAAGTCACGGTTGTCCGAAGAAAGGCAGTGCACACTCAGAAAACCCCATGACGTTATATGACCTTTTTTTTGTCGCACAGCAAGCGACGAAAGGTTCCCGACGAAAGCGTGTGAACTATTTCCCCAATGTCAACTCATGACGCTCTTGTCTCCTTCAAAGATATAGGGGTTATCCAGCGCCGAGAGTTGAAATTCAACTGTATACTGAAGATTTGTTTCACGGCACACTGGTGACCTTTATTGACTTCGAGAACTGAACGTCCAAGGATCAGACCTACCGTTCTCTGCAAGCAGTACTAACTTATAACGCAGATTTACCAAGTGTATAACTGGTACTGGTGACCTTAGTTATGAGGAGCGCCTAGCTCTATTTAAACTGCCCAGTCTAGAATTCAGGCGATTAAGAAGTGATCTCAATGAAGTATTCATTATTATGCACAATATTTATGATCCCCGCACTACCTCTTCCCTGTTCACCTTGGCAAAAATTGATAAGACTCGAGGGCACAACTTCAAACTGAACAAGACAAACTTTGTAACTAACCAGTTCCACAATTTTTTTTACTAACCGTATCATTAATCAGTGGAATAACCTTTGACACCATCAATGCATCATCAGTAAACGCCTTCAAAAGCCAAACTGACAAAACTTTTAAGGACCATGTATTTTCCATCGATTTAAATCTTTATTGATTCAGAAATAAATGTAGCATACACTATGCCTGATTAAACCTTGGAACAGTTCACTATATAGTGATCCAAATGCACATAAATGGACACTATCATGAGGTCAAAAGGGCTTCTAGCCTATAGCCGAATATTTCTGTGATTCTGTGGAAACGCTGGACACTGAAACACGACATGCGTCATGGGTTGTTCTTTTTTTCTTTAAAGAACAACAACAACAAAAAAACAATAAATACGCCACGACACATCGACTTCTCGTGCAAGAGTTCTATTCTTAATCTCAAGATCGAAATCTGCATGGCTTTGAAAAGCAACATTATCCCAAATAGCAATCTGAATTTTAATTATTTCTTCTCTCTCTCTCTCTCTCTCTCTCTCTGTCTCTGTCTCTGTCACTGTCTCTGCCTGTCTCTGTCTGTCTCTGTCTGTGTTTCTCTCTCTCTCTCTATCTCTCACTCTCTCTCTCACACTGTCTTTGCCTGTCTCTGTCCGTCTCTGTCTCTGTCTCTCTCTCTCTCTAAGTGGGGGAGGAGGGTGTTGTTTATGGGCATTTTCTGACTAGTAGGCGTTTACAACGTAGTTTATAGTCGTTATACAGTTAACTGAGTTTAAGATAAACTGTAACTGTAGATGTGTGAATGTCTGCTGGCAATACGCTGTACTTTTTCGGGGATACCCGAGTATTGTTGGTTCAACGTTGAGAGAAGATTATACTCCCACAATGTTGGTGAAGAGAAGAAAAGTCAGTGTAGCTCTTCATCTGGTGTACAGGGAGAAAGCTTGGGTTGGTGCTGAATTATTGTTGTTGTATTTATGTGTCTGTCTGTCTGTTCGAATCTGTCTGTCTGTCTCAACCTCTGTGCCTGTGTGTTTCTCTGTCTGTCTGTCTGTCTTTGTCGTACTCTTACTCTGTGTCTCTCTCTAACCCTCTTTCTGTCTCTGTTTCGATCAGTCTGTCTGCCCCCCCCCCCCACTCCCTCTCTGTCCCCCCCCCCTCTCTCTCTCTCTCCAAATACTAACAGTTTATGATATTTGTTGTTATTGTTGTTGTTGCTGTTGTGTTGTTGTCAAAATAAGAGGTAGAGGCTGATGATGGAGGTGGCAAGAGAGTGTTCAAAGATGGTGTATGTGCTTGTTATTGGACACAAGCCTCAATAAACGATTAGCCAAGTGGGTTTTTAAATACGTTATTGACAAAATGTGCTTTATGGACTGTTTAGTATGTCTTTTTCCGTTCAGTGCACTTGACACTGTAATTGAGAATCATATCCCCTTGACATAAAGGCTGTAGTTAGGCCAATGTAAGAGGACATTTTTTTTTTTTTAAAGTCTGAAGCGTCTCTCCAAATAATATTGAAATACGTATGTAACATGAATCCAAATGCTTTTTTTTTTTTATTATGTGTGTGTGCATTATTTTATGCGTGTATATGATATTTCGTCATCCATGCAGCTACAACAAGTGC
This sequence comes from Babylonia areolata, assembly GCF_041734735.1. Taxonomy (NCBI): domain Eukaryota; kingdom Metazoa; phylum Mollusca; class Gastropoda; order Neogastropoda; family Buccinidae; genus Babylonia; species Babylonia areolata. The sequence goes on along the minus strand of NC_134883.1, from coordinate 20,484,813 downwards.
ATTTTTATGAATATATAATCAGTGTATTTGAGTTTCTGAATGTCCTGTTTGTTGTTGTACTTCTACATCCCTTTGTTACTTTTGTGAATATTTTGATGAATTCATTTCCTTTTTGCTCTAGGAACAGGATGTACAAAAAAATTAAATGCTGATTCCATTTCCACATACACAAAAAATCGTACGTTCGTTCGTTCTGCGTGTGAGCCGGTGTAGAGGAGGGGGTGTATGGTGGAGGTTGTAAAATGTCCTGTCACACATTCTGGTGATTGTAGACAAAGTTAATTGGGGTCTGGCGTGTCAGTCTGTGCGTACGCGCACGCTGACACGTGTGTGCAGACTGAGAGCAGTGAAGAGTGCTGCCGTTGCCATTCAGTTCAAGAACCCGGTGTTGTACGGCAAGCATCCTGGCCCACACCTATGTTTTGTCTGTCAGAGCGACGGGCGCAATAGCCGAGTGGTTAAAGCGTTGGACTGTCAATCTGAGGGTCCCGGGTTCGAACCACGGTGACGGCGCCTGGTGGGTAAAGGGTGGAGATTTTTACGATCTCCCAGGTCAACATATGTGCAGACCTGCTAGTGCCTGAACTCCCTTCGTGTGTCTATGCAAGCAGAAGATCAAATACGCACGTTAAAGATCCTGTAATCCATGTCAGCGTTCGGTGGGTTAAGGAAACAAGAACATACCCAGCATGCACACCCCCGAAAACGGAGTATGGCTGCCTACATGGCGGGGTAAAAACGGTCATACACGTAAAAGCCCACTCGTGTGCATACGAGTGAACGCAGAAGAAGAAGAAGAAGTCTGTCAGAGCGCTCTTGGCAATGACAGTGGGGGTTCTCCTTCCTCCCCCCACCCCCCGACCCCCCCCATTTTTATCCACAGCCATTTTGTTACGTGTTTACTTTGTTGTTGTTGTCGTCGTCGTCGTCGTTTTCCCATCAGTATGACTTCCTAAGAAAGAAATGTTATTGTGTTTTGAGCTGTTGTTCATGATAATCATCTTCAATTCATTCTTGTTTCTGTGATTATTTATCTATTTTGTTTATTTGTTTATTTATTTATTCGTTCATTCATTTATTTATTTATTTATCTATCTATTTATTTATTCGTTTGTTTGTTTTTTGCTTATGAATTTGTCTATTTAATGTTGTTCAGTGTTTTTTTAATTGTATTATTTATTCATTATTCATTTGTCTATTTTGGTAGATAATTTGTTTGTTATTGTGTACTCTGTGTCTGACGGACGTGCTTTTGTAAAACACTTTGAGATGCTTGATCATCTTGCTAAGGTATTGGTAAAATCGTTAAGTCCGAAAGCAATATTCTGTGAAATCTATAGAATTATGGCTCTCCCATTTCAGTGCAGGTGAAACTGACACAAGGGAGGTTCCATCGACGGATTATGAATAATTATGACGACGTTTATCATTCCGTTTATTTCTTGTTTTTGTTCCCCTTCTTCTTTATTCGTTCAGTATCTCTACCACTATGGTGCTTGTTGTTCCATTGATTAAAGCAACAGCCACTGATCGGATTGGCTACACATTTCACAAGTACTGGCCACACATTTTGATCAGACTGTCCACACATTTTGACAGGATTGGCCATACTTTTTGTTGTTGTTTTTATTATTTGAACAAGCCACAAATTTTGGTCGGAATGGTCACACATTTTGATACAATTGTCCACAATGTTCTCTCTGGACTGGCCATATATTTTGACTTTTATAATAGAATTGTCCTCTTTTTATTCAGAACTGGCCACGCATTTTGATCGGAGTGGCTACACATTTTGGTAGACTGGCCACGATTTTTGATTTTTTCCTGGAATGGCTACACATTTTTGATCGGACTGGCCACAAATTTGGGTTGGATGTCGCTCACCTCTCTCCGTCCGATGCGACTGACACGAAAGTATTAATGTTTACCTGTATTATCAGTATTGATTTGCTGTCCTTTGTATGTATGTACATAATATTGTTGTTCCAGCTGTACAGCCTATTTCTAATCGCAGTTTAATACTTACCAGATAGACCAAATGCTTTTCACAAAGGGTGTTCTGGCAATGATTTAATACTAAGGCGACATTTATTTGTTTGTTTGTTTTCCCAGCATTTTGGTGATTATTGTCCCATCATATGCTGTGCCCAAACAATTTGATTAGATCGACCACAAGTCTGTTGAAAGCTTTTCTTGAGTAGACATCACAACTTGACTGGACTGGTCACAAAGTTCGTACTGACTGGCAATACAATGTCGACTGGACTGGCCACAAAGTTCGTCTTGACTGGCCATTCAATGTTGACTGGACTGGCCACAAAGTTTGTCTTGACTGGCCATACAATGTCGACTGGACTGGTTACAAAGTTTGTCTTGACTGGCCATTCAATGTTGACTGGACTGGCCACAAAGTTTGTCTTGACTGGCCATACAATGTTGACTGGACTGGCCACAAAGTTTGTCTTGACTGGCCATACAATGTCGACTGGACTGGTTACAAAGTTCGTCTTGACTGGCCATACAATGTCGACTGGACTGGCCACAAAGTTCGTCTTGACTGGCCATACAATGTTGACTGGACTGCTTACAAAGTTCGTCTTGACTGGCCATACAATGTCGACTGGACTGGTTACAAAGTTCGTCTTGACTGGCCATACAATGTCGACTGGACTGGTTACAAAGTTCGTCTTGACTGGCCATTCAATGTTGACTGGACTGCTTACAACGTTCGTCTTGACTGGCCATTCAATGTTGACTGGACTGCTTACAAAGTTCGTCTTGACTGGCCATACAATGTCGACTGGACTGGCCACAAAGTTCGTCTTGACTGGCCATACAATATCGACTGGACTGGCCACAAAGTTCGTCTTGACTGGCCATTCAATGTTGACTGGACTGGTTACAAAGTTCGTCTTGACTGGCCATACAATGTTGACTGGACTGGTTACAAAGTTCGTCTTGACTGGCTATACAATGTTGACTGGACTGGTTACAAAGTTCGTCTTGACTGGCCATTCAATGTTGACTGGACTGCTTACAAAGTTCGTCTTGACTGGCCATACAATGTCGACTGGACTGGTTACAAAGTTCGTCTTGACTGGCCATACAATGTCGACTGGACTGGTTACAAAGTTCGTCTTGTCTGGCCATTCAATGTGGACTGGACTGGCCACAAAGTTCGTCTTGACAGGCCATACAATGTTGACTGGACTGGTTACAAAGTTCGTCTTGACTGGCCATACAATGTCGACTGGACTGGCCACAAAGTTCGTCTTGACTGGCCATTCAATGTTGACTGGACTGGTTACAAAGTTCGTCTTGACTGGCCATTCAATGTTGACTGGACTGGTTACAAAGTTCGTCTTGACTGGCCATTCAATGTTGACTGGACTGGTTACAAAGTTCGTCTTGTCTGGCCATTCAATGTTGACTGGACTGGCCCCAAAGTTCGTCTTGACTGGCCATACAATGTTGACTGGACCGGCCACAAAGTTCATCTTGACAGGCCATACAATGTTAAGTGGACCATGGATATTTCCAGCCACTGTCCTGGTGCAGCTTTCATAGAAAGATCTAGGTTGTCAGCATTGATTGACAAGATTTTATTCACCCCATCTACTCTCTGTCTCTGTCTCTCTGTCTGTCTGTCTGTCTCTCTCTCTCTCTCTCTTGTGCCACATCACCTGCAAGGTTTCAAGGTTCAAGTGGCATTACTCTCACGCCACTCTTTCCGAATCCCGCATTTACACGCGGATTCGTCTCACAGTGTCAGCACCAGCAGTCCACCGGTAGGCCACACACCTGAAGAGACTCTTCGCAGCCGCCGAGTCGCTTCAGTGGTGTTGACTAGTGCCTGTTCTGACTCGAAAGACACCATCAGCTGTGCTCCATAGTGGCGACAATAATCGCTTTGTCACGGAGCCAGACTGCTTGAGGGTCAGTTGTCTCCAGAGTGAAGACCACCACCACATGCCTCCAACCATGAATCTACCGACACCGAAGACCTTGACTTGGGAACTCTCTCCTAGCATGGAAGTGAAAGAATGATTATCGAAACTGAGGTCAATTGAGTGACTGAGGGCATGAAAGACCACATGATCTTTTATTCTATTTTATTCTATTTCATTTTATCTTTTCTTCTTTTTTTTTTTCTTTTTTTTTTTCTTTTTCATGTTGTTGGTTTGGTTTTTCTTTGATTATTTTTCGTGCCTTTTATTGGTTTTTGCTGTTTTTTGCTTTTTTTTTTTTTTTTTTTTTTTTTTTTGCGTGGGGGTAGGGGGGGTGATATTGTTTTTGTTTTTTTTATATTTTCTTAATATTGATGATGAATGGAGATAAGATTGATGCCGATGCTGCCATGGAGGTCCATTTTCAGTTGAAGACTGAGCGTTTTCTGCGCTCGCTTCCTTTCATGATATATGGCGGCGTCTACCAGGTCCGAAAGATAAGACACATGCGGTGTTCGTCACGCAAAATGAGCAACATTCCCAAAGACGCATGTTATTCGTGTATATGTTCCATGTCTTCCCTTCTGCTTCCCATGGCAGACGGGCGCAATAGCCGAATG
>NC_134883.1:20467746-20472746 GCF_041734735.1 Babylonia areolata | reverse complement strand
GAGTGTAAGGAGTTAAGGGCCGAAACACTTGACTGAGGGGGGGCTTCTTCTCTGAAGACCTTGTACTGTCCAGTTCTCCGTAGAGTTCCTGATCACTGCATAATTATTGTGTGCCCAGGCTCTCATTAGAATTGGAATCCCTGATTAGCACCGAAAAAAATGTGTGGGGCTCTACCGTGGTGACGTGCTCTCCCAGGGGAGACAAACATCGAGTTTCAGGCGGTGAAATCTGTGGTGAGAAAATACTATAATTATAATACTGATGTGTTACTATACAATACTATATAATTATACATATTTATTCATTTAGCTATTATTCTTTTTATTTATCTATTTATTTATTTATTCATCTAGCTATCATTTATTTATCTATTCACTTATTTATTCATTTCTTTCTTTATTTATTTATTTATCTATCTATCTAGTTATTCATCTAGCTGTTATTTATCTATTTATTCATCTAGCTATTATTTATTTATTTACATTACATACATAAAAGAACAAAACAAAGCAAAGAAATTACGTCAGAGGTCCAGAAACAACCAAAAGTGCACAGCTGGAGCTTGAATGTGGTGTTTGCCATGAGCATCTACCCCTTCCTTTGTGTCTGCTTCATCACTATACTTCAGTGAGTCTTGAGTTGTTGTTTGTATACTTTTTTTTCCCGCAAATGAACAAGTTCTTCCCTCCCGCCCCCCCCCTAACTCCCACCCCCCACCCCCTCACACACATACACACACACACACATATACACGCGCTCGCGCACGCGCGCACTCTCTCTCTCACACCCACTCTCTCTCTCTCGCTCTCTCTCCGTCACACACATACGCGCTCGCGCTCTGCTAATTTGCCATCCCCGATCTGTACCATGCACTGCACGTGCAGTTCTCACGTTTCAGTGTCCGTCATGGTGAGAAAAACGCTGGGCCTCACGTGGGCAAACTGTCACACGTCATCACAGTGTCCAGCACAGTTTTCTGTATATATATATATATATATATATATATATATATATAAATCCTAAAAGAATGGGTGGAGGTGGGTGCGGGGGGGGGAACCCCATCTCAAACCATCTCCTTTTTTCCAACCTAGTTATATTGTCCAAGAACAAGTTCTGGGTGTTTCTGGATTGTCCGTTCGTTCTGAGCACCATCACTGTTTCAGATTCATCGGCACCAGTTTGTGTTTCCATCTGATTTCACACAGCTTTATGCTCTGTCACATTTCCTTGGCACATTTCCTTGGCACACGTAGCGTCAGCGAATCCCATTATTTTCCCTCAGGTTTCCTTTTGTCTTTGTATCCATGTGATCGGGGAGGAAAAGAAACAACCGAACAACAAGCACAACACAACACAACACAACACAACACAGCACAACACAACACAACACAACACAACACAGCACAACACAACACAACACAACACAACACAACACAACACAACACAACACAACACAACACAACACAGCACAACACAAAAATGCTCCATTGCAGTCTTCATTTATCCTCAGCTTTTCTGGAAGGAGTAGGGTGGGGGTTGGTTGTTTTTCCACGTCTTCTCGTTACGCATACTAGTGACTGTAGACACATTTTTGTTGTTGTTAAAGTATTTAAACAAATTTTCACATGTGAATGTTATGGTTTTAAAACTATCTGCTCGTATGTCGTGGACTTGTTGTCTTTCCTCCGGTCACCACCCCTTGTCACACCACCTCCTCAGTTCTTTTGTTCGTCAACAGTATTCATCCTTTCCAGGATACCGTCAGTCTGCGTCCAGATTACTCATGGCAACTTTCTACTCCACCCCCCCCCCTGCCCCCCCGTCCCCGACCCCGACCCCACCTCACCCCACCTCTTCCAGCTCACTACCCCACCTCATCTCTAACGATGGCCCAAGTTTTCCCAGGTTCTCATCCCCTATTTTGACTAAAACCATCAACTTTTTGACCCCCATCCTGTGGCCCTGTATTTCCAATCTTCGCCTTCCTTCCAGCCCTCTCTCTCCTCCTCAGCTATATCAGCTGGAAGCAAAAAGAAGTGAATAATACTTCAAAGGTTAAAGTATACAGGCCCCATTGGCTTTTACGAGCCAACCGGGGCAGTGAATTCATATCCACTGTGTTTTAGGGCTCCGCATATAAAGGAAGGTGGGGGCCAAATCCTCTCGTTCCGCCGTTTTGAATTTGACTTTCCACAACCATCACACGTGGGTGGAGTGAGAAGGAAAATCGAAGAAGAGTGCCTTTTCCCTAGGACATGTCACCATGTCGAAACGAAGACTTGAACCATGAACACTGACGGAACGGACACCGGACCAGAAGTCCAACGCCAAACCGATTCTCCCGTCACAGCGCCGCAGCAAACTGACACTTCTTCACTGATACTTAACCTGTGCAAGACCACAGTTGCGCAAGCCTCCAAAGTAACAAGGATAAAAACAGCCAAACCCTTCCAGAAACAATTCGGGTGAAATCCAGTTCACGCAAAGCCATGTTTGCGCGATGTCCGCGAGCCCACAATGGCTCCTCTCGAATACCTGTGTACCGTGAAGTTTGTGTCAGCAGTTTTGGCAGATGTAGTGTTTTGATGCCTGTGTCACCATCATCCATCCCCTGGTGAGACAGCCTCACGGAGGATCTCATCCATTTTGCAGTCATGAGCTTATCCAACTGATTTCCTTATGTTTCCTGGTCTTCACGGACTAAAAACCAGACCAGCTAAAAAATGAAATAAAATGAAAAGATTTTGTTTGTTTGCCCGCAAGCTGGATGATTTCCATCAGCTAGTTCTCCACACACACACACACACACACACACACACACACACACACACACACACACACACTCTCTCTCTCTCTCTCTCTCTCTCTCCCTCCTTCCCTCCCTCCCCTCCCTACCCTTTATTTACGTTTCCACCGTCTCCACCTTCCCAGAGAACTCGGAGATGCCCAGCCCTTGCTGGAAACAGTTGGGCTGCTCCCGGGACGTTCCGAACGTGTCCACCCTCATTCCTCCCTCCCCCTCCCCCTTTCCTCCTCCTTCCCCAACCCTGGTGATGTGAACAGCGTCGCTGACGACGGTGGAGGGCCCGACGTTGAAGTAGTTGTACGGGGCCAGCAGAAAGCGGTACGAGTTGAGTGTGGTGGTGGGGCTGGGCACGTCCTCAGCGGACGGGACCACGGTGGCGCCCAGGGTGACCCAGGCCACGAGGTCCTGGTCCACGATGGTGTTGTTGTCCTCCAGGAACATGGAGAAGTCCAGCACGGGGTCCCAGGGGTCGCCCTGAGCGTACAGCGAGGAGCTGGCGTCCTCCACGTCCTTATACTTGGTCACCACCATGGGCGTCCTGGCCCACCCAGCGGCCCTGGCCACCCGGGCATCCTTCAGCACGAAGTCTGTCGGAGACTTGTGCACCAGCCGGTAGCCGCGCCGCGTGCGGTACCTGCTCGTGCAAAAAAAAAAAAAAAAAAAAAAAAAAGTGTGAGAAAGGATTAGCGTGGAGTGTAGTTGTGGGTGTGGGGGTTGGGGTGTGGGTGGGTGTGTTGGTTTAGCAAGTAATAATAATAATATATAGGCTCATATAGCGCAGTACCCCCATCTCAGATGGGGCTCACCTAGCTTCACAATAAAATATACAAATTTAAGACCAAGTGTCGTAAAGTATGTACAAAGTCAACACAGTTTCAAATGACATTGGCTAAAATAAACATAGGCAAGACTAAGTGACATTAAAAAAAGTAAATAGACACAGGCGCCATCACAGTAAATTACACAGGTGCAAATCACAGCAAAACAAAGCACATTACATTCACCATTGTCAAAACTGAACACCAGGGAACCAGGTATCACGAAAAACACACCCAAATCATCACAGATGCATACAGATCAACACAAAGAGCACACCCAGTAATATAAATCACAGCAAACATATGCAGATGGGAAAATTTCAGTGAGAGAAGTGCGGTTTGAAAAGATATGTTTTGAGCACTCTCTTGAATGCGGGTGTTGGGGTGTAACGGAGGTGTGAGGGCAGTGAATTCTATTCCATTAAAAACTTCTTTAAAAAAAATGTTCGATAGCAATACCACACTGCGACAAACACTAAAAGAAAAAAATAATAAAATAAAATAAAACAAAATGAATGAAATAAATAAATGAAAATTAAAAAATGAAATAAAATAAAATAAAATAAAATTCAAGCATAAGAAGCAGAAGCTCATTAAAACGTACTCTTATAACAATAGTGTTAAACACAGAATTGTCTGCAACACAGAAATATGTACAATACATACGGAATGGTCAGCTGTGTTAGAAAAAGAAAACAAGGAAAGAAAGAATTTGTTTGTTGCTTCTTTTTTTTTTTTAAACGCGCAAAAACAAAAAAAAACAGTTATAGCTTAATCAATGAACCATCTGGAAATAAGATCTTGACTTGAACACTTAAGCGCACACGTTTACAAACTCCTGTTGAGAGTGTGTGTGTGTGTGTGTGTGTGTGTGTGTGTGTGTGTGTGTGTGTGCGGAGGGGGGGGGGCGTGATGGGGGATCAAAACGAAAATAAAGTCATATCCAGTGCAGAAAAACAGGAGAGAGAAAGAGAGAAAGAAAGAAAGAAAGAACGAGAGACTTTTGAGGAGTTTTAGAAGAAAAAAAAATTCTTCAACAGGAAAGCACAAAAGGAGAAGGAAGAAAGAAACAAAAGACAGAAAGAGAACATAGTTAGACAAAAAGAGAAAGCACAGGAAGCAAAGGAAAAACAAGAAGAACAAGAGAGGCAAGGCCTTCAAGACTCACTTGTGATAAATTAAGTCCCCTAGCATTAATTGCAGAGTAATTTCCCTTCTTTTTTTTTACTACTGCACCAAAACGTTTGCAAAATAAATAAAAATTCCATGCTTAGCAAAAGAAGTTTCTGTTTGAGCAAAAAATGATAATAATGACTGACTGCTCTTGTTGTGTCGAATATGAGGTCAAAGTGCCAAGTTTAGAGAATACAAAAAA
>NC_134883.1:20445246-20450246 GCF_041734735.1 Babylonia areolata | reverse complement strand
CAAAGAGGGATGGTTGACTTCCACACCAAGCAAGGGAAAAGAGCCTACTATTGGAAAGGCAAACTACAAGTGGTGGAAAAGCAAGAATATTTTGGAGGCAATGATTATCCGGTGAGAGGCTCTGCTAACAGACGTTTTGATTACCGACAAGAAAGAGTGGCAGACTACCAAGATACGTGGTCAAGAGCTGAAGCTCACAAGGATGGCGGGCATTCTAATAACGGTGGAAAGGAAGGGACATCTGGTGATGCTAGATTTAGACGAAGGTCAGCGGAGCCCCGTGTAGTTCCTGGCAACAAAACTTACAGCCAGGCTGTCAGGAGTGGACGTCCAACACAAGGGAATTCTGAACATGATTATTACACATCAAGAAACCACGCACGCTGGGAGAGACGGCAAGTACAAAACCCTTCAGAATGGGACAGGCGCAGAAGGCAGAACTCTATCTTTCGTGGTTCGTCGGGGGCAGAACACAGGAGAATAATTGTAAAGATTGGGGAGCAGAAGCGGACCTACTCACGGCCAAAGGAACAAACAAACAGACAAGAAATAACTGACCACAATGGTGTCAGATCAGGAGTAAAAGTCAACGAGTACTCTGAACCACAGCATGAGACTACAACAACACGCACACGCGTATATCAGGTCAGTGACGTTAGAGATGCAGGGGAAGAGTCTCACGTCGACCAGCTGTCGGACTGTAATACAGTACCGAATCCAGACCCACCATCTGGCGATGACGAGGAAGAGCAGGAGGACGACCCAGAAGTTTCCCATCAGTGTCCTACAACAGGTGACCTGTCACAAGTCCACAGAGAGTCACCGCCATCTTCAGTCAAAGATCGTCAGATAACTACGGACGACCAGACAACGGGGCAGTTAGTGTCGACAGAAGTTCACGCAGCGGCATCAGAGTGGACGGCAGAATCAACAGGACCAAGCTACGGGGCTGTCATTCCTCTCGGGCAGTCAGATGCAGTGGAGCACGGTCACACCCAGTGTGGAGAAGACTCAGGGGATCAGCTTCTAGTGGACACTGAGCATGGACAGGTAAAGGCCAGGGCAGAAGACGCTGTCAAGGATGGCGTGTCGGACATACACAGCCGTTCTCAGGCCAAGGTACAGACCAACGCAAAGGAACAGAGGCCATCCAGAATGTCAACACGGGCAGGAACCACCAAACAACGTTCAGGCAGCCAGGGCAATATCAAGGAGGCGTTCAAAAAGGCCAAAAACGGTGGTGGTTCTCATAGCACTGATAGAGGCGGAGAAAGACAGGCAGCTTCTCCTGCGTGTCTTCGGGACAGCAATTAGGGGTCAGGCCGGGCATCAACTACCTCATGTGAACTAAGAAATACATGTCAAACTGCAAAACTGTCTGAACCTACTTTAAATGTAAATGTTAAGTCGAGTTGGTGCAATGATCCAAGCATGTGTCAAACCATCACATTTCTAAATTATAATGTTTGTGGGCTGATTGGGAAGTTGTCTAATCAAGATTTTGTAGATTATATAACCGCTTATGATTTCATTACATTGATTGAAACTTTTGTTACGGAAGATATCGATTCAACTATTTTTAAAAATTATGACTGTTTTATCTCCAAAGCGACAAAACTCACGAAGCAAGGGAGGCATTCAGGAGGAGTTATGATGCTTGCGAACAAACGTTTTTCCAAATTCATCTCCCATATAAAAACCGATCAAGATAATGTCATTGTATTAAGAATGTCTAAAGAATTGTTTGGGAGCGAATGTGATGTCATGTTTATTTCATCTTATATAAGACCATATGATTCCAATTACTGGAAAAACAATCACGGTGGATATGGTGTAGAAATAATTGATGAATGTATCATGTCTCTACACGAAACATATGGTAATTTTCATATTCTTCTCTCTGGAGACTTTAACGCTCGCACTGCAAACAAAAACTATGAGCCAACAGAGGACAATTTTGAGAAGGTAAGCAGCAATGTTACACTGGATGATCACACATTTGCAAGAAAGTCTGATGATTTAGAAACGAATCTTTTTGGGAATCAGCTGGTTGATCTGTGTACGGTTACAGATTGTTTTATTGTGAACGGTATGGTACAGTGGAATTGTGACTCTGCATGTACATTTATGTCTAATAGTGGATCAAGTGTAATCGATTATTTTTTGATGTCCTGCAACTTATTGACTCAATTGTCAGATATGCAGTTAGTTGTAAAAGAACTTGTAGACTCTGATCATTTGCCAGTACAGCTGACATTGTTTACAGAGGTAAGAACTGATACAAATTCACAGAACAATATTAAAAGAAATGGATACAATACTATAGAGAAAATAGTTTGGAATGTAGACAAAGAAGACGAATACAAAGACAAACTTACAAACGAAGAGGGATGGACAAATCTGAATGAAGCCATAAACCAAATAGACAAGAATATTGACTTAGCACTGGCATTATTTAATCAGTACTTACTTGGAGCTGCTGAGTGTATGGTGAAAAACATGTCTCATAGGAAGAAGTCAAAAGGAGCAGAATGGTTTGATGAGGAATGCAGGCAGGCAAAGCGGGAATGTCGAAGACTGTTACGTTTATACCAAAAGCACAAACGCTCGGGACGTTGCACATGTCAGAACAAACGGATGACGTACATGGAAAATAAGAGTGAGTCATTTTGCAATTGTAAGTGTCCGGAAATGAGAATATTGTATGTGGAAAGTAGAAAAACATACAGAAAATTATTGAAAACCAAAAGGACGAGTTTCCGGCGTGAAACAGCAGAGAAACTGTGTAAAAATATGAATAAGTCTTCGATATTTTGGAATGATCTGAAAAGAATAGGACTAAAGAAAACATCATGCAACAGTGAAAATATAAGTATCCAGCAATGGTTTGAGCATTTCCAGACAGTATTCAGTTTTAATGAAGAGAGTACAGATAATCAAATAAACATAGAAAGTAATACCCAGGAAGAAGAAGAACATGCTTTAAATCAAGTAATCACACATCAGGAAGTAGAGAAATCCATTAAGAAAATAAAATGCGGAAAAGCCAGCGGAACCGATTGTGTTACAGGAGAAATGTTGAAAGCTGGTGGACACAATGTTGTTAACTTTTTAACGATGCTATTTAATCAGATTTTTGATAGTGGCGTATATCCCAAAGAGTGGGCCAAAGCTATAGTGGTACCAATTTTCAAAAAGGGTAATATGGATAATCCTGATAACTACAGGGGTGTATCTTTAATCAATGTTACTTGCAAATGTTTTACTTCAATTTTGAATGAACGATTATATGCCTGGTTGGAGAAAAACAATGTAATTGTTGAAAACCAGGCTGGGTTTAGACAAGACTATTCAACAATTGATCACATATTCAATCTGTATTCAATTGCCCAGAAAATATTAAGTAGCAATGGTCGAAAACTGTATGTGGCTTTTGTTGACTTTAAAAAGGCGTTCGATTCTGTCCATCATAACAAATTGTTACAAACATTGCACAAGGAGGGGATAAAAGGGAAATTTTTTTGTTGCCTTCAGTCTATGTATGATTCTCTCATTTCATGTGTTCGTTCGAATGGAGAATACTCCGAGTTTTTTGATTGTCCTGTAGGTGTAAGACAGGGTTGCGGGTTAAGTCCCACGCTTTTCTCACTTTTTATTAATGAGTTAGCCAATTATATAAATGATACTGGGGTTCATGGTGTACAGTTACTTCCCACTCTTATTGAAGTTTTCATTCTACTTTTTGCTGATGACGTAGCTTTAATTGCAACTACACCAGGTGGATTACAGACACAACTTAACTCTTTGAAAATATGCTGTGATAGCTTGAGGTTAAATGTTAATAGAAGTAAGACAAAGATAATAGTGTTCAGAAAGGGGGGATATCTGGGTAAAAAAGAAAAATGGTTTTTTGGAGGTGTGGAAATTGAGGTGGTAAACACCTACTGTTACCTAGGGTTCACATTCACAACAATGTTGAGTGCTAATGTAGGCACAGGGCATCTAGTAACAAAAGCAAAAAAAGCACTTTACCTTCTATGCAGAGCATTTAACAATTGTAAAGAGATGTCCCGAGAAGTCTTTTTCAAAATATTTGACTCCAAAATTCAGTCTATTCTATTGTACTCAGCAGAGATTTGGGGGCTGCAACGTTTAGATAGCGTCGAAAAAATACATTTATTAGCTTGCAAAAGATTTCTCGGTGTTCCCCTCAAAACACCCAACAAACTAGTATACTCAGAATTAGGCAGATACCCATTATACGTTAACTCATACACGAAAGCCGTAAAATATTGGTTCAGATTATTAGAAATGAATTTAGATAGATTACCTAAACAGGCGTATCTTATGCTAGTAAACTTAGATGGGAACGGTAAAAGGTGTTGGGTAACAGGAATTAGAGAAATTTTGTGTAAAACTGGATTCAATTATGTGTGGTTGAATCAAGGAGTTGATAATATGCAGATGTTTATATTACAGTTCAAACAGAGACTGATTGATATGTATGTGCAAGAATGGTCGGCATCTGTCAGAGATAAGGAAAGATACGCTTTATATTCATCCATGCAAGATGGTTTCAGAACTGGACTTTATTTTGTACATTTGGATATTTATTGCCTCAGAGTCGCTTTGACACAAATAAGACTTGGAGTCTTGCCGCTAAATAAGAACTATGAGAGATACTCTGAAAATCCGGTTGCAAGGTTTTGCCCATTTTGTAAAGGTGTGAATGAGGATGAATATCATTTTATATATGCATGCCCTTTGTATGTTGATCTTAGAAAAAAGTTTCTTGGTTTGTATGTCAATGTCCAGATTAACATTCTGCTGGACGGTGTAGATAAACATCGATCTCGTTCTGTAGCAAAATATATTTTTCATTCAATTAAACGCAGACAAGAAGCGATAACTAATCAATGAAGAAGAACATTTATAGATACGTGTGTGATAGAAAATGTCGTATGAAAATCCATTTCAGTAAAATGATGACTATTTATACC
>NC_134883.1:20435246-20440246 GCF_041734735.1 Babylonia areolata | reverse complement strand
AGACAATGGAGTGGAGTGGGCTGCCATCTGGTTCACCGGCTACAATTATCCTTGACTTCCACAGAGAGTTTGATCAAAGGTGGTGACTGGAGTCACATGGAACTGGTTTGCCAATGCTGACAAGTCTGTGGGGTCCATATCAATCATGGGTAGGAAGGTGAAGCAGCTTCGTCCTGGGAAGGGGCCATCACACACTGCTTGCATAGTTCCTGACCAGCCTGGTCGCGGAGAGCGTAATAGCCGTGAAATTTTCCACAAGAGGTCAATGAAATTTTTGACGGCAGTATGACTGACATCAAGAAGACCATATTCTAACTTCAGCTCAGAGTCGGAAAAGTGAAATATTTTTACTGGGATTTTCCAAGTGCTTTTCACTTTCTCAACCGAGGCAGTTTGGTCCTTTTTGATGGCTCTGTTACTGCTGTTGGCAGGAGTGTCAGCAGCTATCATTCCCATGCCATGGAAGGTGCCAGTCCCATCAATTGTTTGGATGTTGTGGTCCACAGTGCCACAAACTGCGCATAACTGGTTGAGGTCAAACCTTCAGTGCCAACGCCTTGGGTCAGTGCTGCAGATTGCTCAAATCTCTTAACTTCAGCATATGAAGAAGAGAACCCTAGTTTTCTCAAATGACCAACTAAATATTTCGAACCGATCAGATGATGAACTTCAACTCCGAGACCTAATGTAAATTTGATATTACAACCTTTGGTCTTGCTACTTGGATGTTTGACCAAGAGAAGCGATCTTCAGTTGACAATCTTTTGTTGTTGTCGTGAAGCAGATAATCAAGAAAGAGTTTGACTGATGGTTGAAGGTATTCTAAGTTTTTATCCAAGCTAGCAATGTCAGAACTCAGTGGGTAGTGCTCTTTCGATGTGACCATGGCCTTGGTGTCTGAGAGGAGAAGTGAAGCAGCTGTTTGAATGATACGACGTTTCTTTTTCTGTTTCGTCGTCAGTCTTTGTTTCTTTGGAAAAGTCTTTGATAATCTTTTCAACAGTTGTTTTGAAAGTAACAGCATTTGCTTTTCCTGTAATTGATGTGATAATGATGGTTTCCCCCAAAACGATCCTGTAACTTTTATCGTGGGTTTCTTTTAGTGTAGGGTTCTTTTTTCTGTCCAGGTTTCTTAAGAAGCTGTCGCATTTTCTCTTGGAGACCTGTTAGTGTGATTTGTTCATCATCATTTTCCACCAGAAACTGTACCACTCTGAGAAATGCAGCTTTTCACTCTTCATCAGCTGGTCTACCCTTTCGTGTCGGATGGTTTAAATTCCCGTTGTTGATGGTTCAAGACAAGCGCTTTGTGGAGTATTTTTGTTTGTTCTAAAATTGACACTATGTTGTTGGTGATGCATTGCATCTGCTGCATACAGATCGTTAACAGACTTGATACAGTTTCTTACGGTCTGTGCCCACTGGTCGCCCCTCTCAAAACATTTCTCCAGGAGACTTTTTCCACATTCATAAGACAGAACGGCGAACACTGTGTCTGTGTCCTTACTCTATCATATGTTTCCGACTGCCCAAAGTAAGAAATTTTGTTCTAAATGGTTTGTCAACCTTTCTTCGGAGTTTAACGGGCGAGTGTTCTTCAGTTTTTTCTTCATTATGTTTCGCTCAAAGTCACTAGTTATTGAATTGGCGTTTGTATTATCGTGTTGGCATTTTTGTGAAGTCTCTGTCCAAGATGAAATGTGTAATTGTCCCCTCTCTCGGCATGATGCTTTCTGGAGTCCTTTCACAGCTTCTTCTGACTGAATAGTCTACACTGTGTTGTCGCCATCATGTTACAGTTTTCCACATAAGATACAGCAATGTCCCACAAGTAAGAAAAGAAGGAAGTGGGGAAAATCAACACTTTCTTTCTATCAGTCATCTCATTTAGTGTACGCTTACCATATACGAAATTTTTTCACACAAACTGCTATTTTCGCTCTTTTCACGTTTTAATTTTTGAAAAGATATAATAATGTATTACTTTTTACGTACTTACCCACAATCATCTTGTGATAACTTCAGACACATTTCCAGTGTTTCACTGAGTAAGAAATACACACACACACACACACACACACACACACACACACACACACACACACACACACACACACTGTGTGTGTGTGTGTGTGTGTGTGTGTGTGTATAGAGAGAGAGAGCAATATAACTTTTTGACGGAAAAATCGTTCCATACAAAAAACAACTGCACACTGCCAGCGCTTTGCTCGCCAGCTTTAATCTATGCTGTTGTTTTTTAGAATTATATTTTCCAGTCACACATGACATGTATCAAAGATAAATTCATTAAAACACTTGTGTTGCTGTATTTGCACACTAGATGTAAAAGATTACCATTTTATTCACCAGGATAAGTTGCAGCAGACGACGACTCAGCGTCCGCCATCACTTGTTTATCTTATCATTTCCTGTGAGCGGCGTGGCATTCTTGCTCTGACCTCGGGGTCAGCGCGCTGCCTTGTGCATGCCGAAGTATGGCTCTCCTTGCGGACTAAAAAGCTTATCTTGGTGAAATGAATTATCTTTTATTTAATTTTAACCCACTTTCCCGTATCTCCCTTTTTCTCCCTTTTGGATATGTTGTTGCTGCTGATTTTTAGAGTGGACTGAAGCAAAAAAACTGACTGTTGCAATTTTTTCCCTGGAAAATCATTCCAGAACCGGACTAACGGTCGTTGCCCCATCACCTCCCCATCACCCCCGCCCCCCCCCCCGCCCCCCCCCCCCCCCCCGCGCGACCCTCATCACCCCCATCACCCCTCACCAGCACCCATCAGCGGAAACCATTGACCTGTAGACCCTACCCTTCAACATACATACATCTCATTCTCTGTGCTGGAAAACGCCCTTCTGGTTGTATACTGTCTGTCTGTCTCTCTGCTGCCCCCCCCCCCTCCGGCCCCCTCTCTTTCTCTCCATCCATCCACCCTCTCAACTCAAGACTCAAGACTCTCTCAAACACAAACACACACACACACTCTCTCTCTCTCTCTCTCTCTCTCTCTCTCTATCTGTCTCTCTCTCTCACACACACTCTCCCTCTCTCTCTCCCTCTCTCTTTCTCTCACCCTCTTTTTCTCTCTCCTTCCCTCCACTCTCTCTCATTCTGAAATGAGTATATTTCTTGTTGACATAACCGCGTATTATTTGTTGTTTTGGTTATAATTATGTTCATGTGTTTGCAGCCCTTCATGTGGAGCGATGGCCTATACTTGAATAAATCATCCGTGTCCGTATCAGTGTCCTCCTCTCTCTGTCTCTGTCTCTGTCTGTCTGTCTGTCTCTCTCTCCCGAATTCTAACAGGTTACGCTTGTAGAGGTTACCATCAGAGATCGCAAGCGTTTGTAACACTATCTTGCCTGTCTGACAGTAACAGTCAAAGCCGCCATTCCAGGAAACGTTTGTAACAAAACACGACATCTGTATGCAACAAATGTAACCTGACTGACCTCGGCTGAAGCAGAGCTAGAGGCCACGTTCCGAGACAAGATGTTATCAGCTCATGAATAATAATTATGATTGCTCAGATGGCGCTTCTGTCTGTCCATAACAATGGAAAGACAACTCTAGTCTGAAGGAAGAACAACGCACAGAGAGACACAGAGAAGGGACAGAGAAATGAAAGGTGAACACAGATATACATGGACAGACAGAGGGGAGGAAGCCGAGTGGTTAAAGCGTTGGACTTTCAATCTGAGGGCCCCGGGTTCGAATCACGGTAACGGCACCTGGTGGGTAAAAGGTGGAGATTTTTCCGGTCTCCCAGGTCAACATATGTGCAGACCTGCTAGTGCCTGAACCCCCTTCGTGTGTATACGCACGCAGAAGATCAAATATGCACGTTAAAGATCCTGTAACCCATGTCAGTGTTCGGTGGGTTATGGAGACATGAAAATGCCCAGCATGCATGAACCACGACAGAGTCATCGTCAAGTCGATGTTGGTCGTGTGACGGAAAGAAGAAGAGGGGAGAAGAGAGAGGGAAGAACGGAGAGAGAAAGAGAGAAAGAAAGAAATGATAGTCAATGAGACAAAAAGAGAGAAAGGAATGAATATAAAACAAAAACAGAATGATACAGCGAGGCAGACAGACGGACACACAGAGACAAAGAGAGAGACAAAGACAGACATCGAACACTGAACACTGAACAGTGAAATGTTTAATGCCATTAGCTGAAAAGCTCTGGTGACAAAGTAGGTACTAATCAGAACAAAATGGTGCAAAAATAAATAAAATGGAACAGAAAGGGAAAAACAAAACAGAAATGAAACAACATAAACTAATAAGAGATTTGCGACACTTTGGCATTTTATCATCAGCTTAATGTACAAGTGACAAGGGGGTAGTGTACCTTTTTCAGTCGTTCGTCTCTAAGGTTTGGACAGTACATAGAAAACAAAGTACAGATAAATCATATGATAAATATTTACGCATGTAACATCGACACACATCGTACCAATGCAAACACATTCTAAAGTCGACATACATCATATCAGTATAAAACACATACTAAAGAACATATATAGACAAAGACAGACAGAGACAGACAGAGACAGAGACAGAGACAGACAGAGACAGACAGAGACAGACAGAGACAGAGACAGACAGAGACAGACAGAGACAGACAGAGACAGACAGAGACAGACAGAGACAGAGACAGACAGAGACAGACAGAGACAGAGACAGACAGAGACAGACAGAGACAGACAGAGACAGACAGAGACAGAGAAAGACAGAGACAGACAGACAAAGACAGACAAAGACAGAGACAGACAGAGACAGACAGACAAAGACAGACAAAGACAGACAGACAGAGACAGACAGACACAGACAGACAAAGACAGACAAAGACATACACAGACAGACAAAGACAGACAGACAAAGACAGACAAAGACAGACACAGACAGACACAGACAGACAAAGACAGACAAAGACAGAGACAGACAGAGACAGACAAAGACAGACAAAGACAAAGA
>NC_134883.1:20422746-20430246 GCF_041734735.1 Babylonia areolata | reverse complement strand
TTCCAATAAGATATACAAATCTCAGACTGGGGCTCTCCGCGCTTTCCAGTAAGATATACACATCTCAGACTGGGGCTCTCAGCGCTTTCCAGTAAGATATACACATTTCAGACTGGGGCTCTCAGCGCTTTCCAGTAAGATATACAAATTTCAGACTGGGGCTCACCGCACTTTCCAGTAAGATATACAAATCTCAGACTGAGGCTCACCGCGCTTTCCAGTAAGATATACAAATCTCAGACTGGGGCTCACAGCGCTTTCCAATAAGATATACAAATCTCAGACTGGGGCTCACCGCACTTTCCAATAAGATATACAAATCTCAGACTGGGGCTCACCGCACTTTCCAGTAAGATATACAAATCTCAGACTGGGGCTCACAGCGCTTTCCAGTAAGATATACAAATCTCAGACTGGGGCTCACAGCGCTTTCCAGTAAGATCTACACATTTCAGACTGGGGCTCTCAGCGCTTTCCAGTAAGATATACACATCTCAGACTGGGGCTCACCGCGCTTTCCAGTAAGATATACACATCTCAGACTGGGGCTCTCAGCGCTTTCCAGTAAGATATACAAATCTCAGACTGGGGCTCACAGCGCTTTCCAGTAAGATATACAAATCTCAGACTGGGGCTCACCGCACTTTCCAGTAAGATATACAAATCTCAGACTGGGGCTCACAGCGCTTTCCAGTAAGATATACAAATCTCAGACTGGGGCTCACAGCGCTTTCCAGTAAGATCTACACATTTCAGACTGGGGCTCTCAGCGCTTTCCAGTAAGATATACACATCTCAGACTGGGGCTCACAGCGCTTTCCAGTAAGATATACACATCTCAGACTGGGGCTCACCGCACTTTCCAGTAAGATATACAAATCTCAGACTGGGGCTCACCACACTTTCCAGTAAGATATACACATCTCAGACTGGGGCTCTCAGCGCTTTCCAGTAAGATATACACATTTCAGACTGGGGCTCACAGCGCTTTCCAGTAAGATATACACATCTCAGACTGGAGCTCACAGCGCTTTCCAGTAAGATATACAAATTTCAGACTGGGGCTCACCGCGCTTTCCAGTAAGATCTACACATTTCAGACTGGGGTTCACCGCGCTTTCCAGTAAGATATACACATTTCAGACTGGGGCTCACAGCGCTTTCCAGTAAGATATACACATCTCAGACTGGGGCTCACAGCGCTTTCCAGTAAGATATACACATCTCAGACTGAGTGACGTTGTACAAAAAAAAGGGGAAAAGAGAATAACATAAATAAATGAATAGATATACTCTCACGTCACATTTGCTAAAATATACTTACTTCAAAGTAAGTGACATAAAAAAATATGTAAATAATCACAGGCAGTATCATGTCACAGTCTCCCATCACATAAGCCTAAATCTTAGCAAGATAAAACATATCACATCCTCCCTAGTCCAAACCAGGCCTCACAGAACTACACCAAAATTGATCACAAATGCACGCAAATCAACACCAAGAGCACGTCCAGCGATCAAATCACAGCAAGCAGATAATTATATATGCAGATGGAAAAGCTCTACTTAGAAAGATACAACTTGAAAAGATGTATTTTGAGTGCTCTCTTGAATGCGGGTGTTGGGGTGTGGCGAATGTGTTAGGACAGGAATTCAAATCAATCAATAAATAAATCAATAAATAACTGACTAAATAAATAAATACTCACGCCGGACACAGCCATCCACAAACGAAGGGCCAACCTCAACCCACAACCCTACAGCCGGTCAAGAGATGCTATGAAAACTGTACACAGTGGATAGACTTCAAGTTGATAGCGGCAAGCAACAACCACCCCCCCCCCACCCCCACCCCCAACTTCCCCCTGTCTCCAATACCCCCCCTACCCTTACACCCACCCCAGATGATAAGCCCTGAACCAGACATACACGGAAAAGCCAGCAACCAGAAAGTATAGATCATGGTCGAATCCCACTAGATTCTGACATGGTGGCAACAGAGTTTTCTCTTCAGCTTCTGACGTTGATACATGCTGACTCAAACAGCATGGGTACTCTCTCTCTCTCTCTCTCTCTCTCTCTCTCTCTCTGATTTATATCAGAATTTAGAGATAGATTGATTTGTTCTTTTAAGCAAAATTGGCATTCAGATATGGAAAGCAAAGAGAAATATAGTTGGTTTTTCTCATTCAAAAGTATATTTCATACTGAAAAATATCTAACAGTCATCACAGATAAGTGGCACAGGTTAAATTATGCAAGATTTCGGCTACGGACATTTGGTTTCAATGCAAATAAATTGTGGTTTCAACCTGCAGCATCCACAGAATTGCCATGTCCTTTGTGTGCATCTAGTGTAGATGACGAAAAACATTTTTTGTTTCATTGTAAATTATACGATAAAGTAAGAGAAAAATGTACATTTTTTGAATCTCATCTAGCTAAAAGACATGATGTTTTTTCTGTTTTATCGTCTGATGATGAATATATCATACAGTCAGTAGCTAAATTTATCTCAGAAGCACAAAAAATAAGGCATAATCACTATGATCAGAACACACCAGAGTAAATGAGGAGGATACCCATATGTAAATTTTATTTTCTTATGTTAATTTGGCAAGGTAGATAATTGATATATTGAACTATTTCACTCCTAGAATGGGTGGTCGAGTTTGATTGATTAGTGTCTTTGTGTGTGTGTGTGTGTGTGTGTGTGTGTGTGTGTGTGTGTGTGTGTGTGTGTGTGTGTGTTCCGCTTGCTTAATGTATCGTGAGAGAGTTATATTTAGAGATTTTGTTTGTTTGTTTGTTTGGTGATGAAATGCTGTTAAGCAGAATGTTGCTTTGCATTTAAGAGGATTTAAGAATTAATCCCCGTCACCCCCTTGTCAATAGACCATTACAGGTAATGACAATAAAAATGTCAAAGTGTCAAAGTGTCTCTCTCTCTCTCTCTCTCTCTCTCTCTCGTGTACGAATCGAATCGTCTCTGGCTGTTGCTGTCTGTTATTCGTTACAATTTTTCTCCGTTCGTGGGTTGCAGGAACCCCCCACCCCCACCCCCCAACCCCCCCAACTTTCACTCGTATAGGTAGATATACTACCAGTGGACGTTTTACGTGTATGGTCATTTTTTACCCCCTGTCATTTAGGCAACCATACTCTGTTCTAGGGGGTGTTTGTTATCCAGTTTCGGAATGGGGTGGGATAAGGATCAATTTTCATAGATTGTTTATTTGTTTGTTTTCTTTTTTTCAAGAGTGCAGTTGGTGTAAGATAAGGGGAGAGGGTGTGTTTAGGTTTCGTGTGTTTTGCTTTGGTTGTAGTGTGTCTTGTTTGGGAATGTGTGGGAGGTGGGTGGAGGAGGTGGAGAGGCGGAGAAGAGCATGTGACTTTATGTGTGGCGTGAGGGGAGGCGGGGGCGGGGGGCGGTAAAGGGGTAGTAGGGTCGAGGATGGGTGTATATGCATGCATGCGTGTGTGTTTGTATGTGGATGGTGGTGATGGAGGTAGAGGATAGGGTGGTTGCGTGTGTGTGTGTGTGTGTGTGTGTGTGTGTGTGTGTGTGTGTGTGTGTGTGTGTGTGTGTGTGTGTGTGTGTGTGTGTGTGTGTGGAGAGGAGGTGTGGTCGGGGGAGGTGGGTGGGCTACGTAGGAGATGGGGAGGGGAGTGTGTGTGTGTGAGAATGAGCGAGTCTATATTAGTGAGTGATCGAGTGTATGTGTGTGTGTGTGTGTGTGTGTGTGTGTGTGTGTGTGTGCGTGCGCGCGCGCGTGCGTGCGTGCGTGTTTATATATGTATGCGAATGTGTATGTGAGTATGCGCGTGTGTATATGCACGCAAGCAAGCGCGCGTCTGTGTGTGTCTGTATGAGTGTGCGTGTGTGCGTGTGTGTGCTTGTGTACGTATGTGCATGTGTGCGTGCGTGCGTGTGTGTGTGTGTGTGTGTCTGTGCGTGCGTGCGTGCGTGCGTGGCATGCTCCATATTCCGGCAGCACAGAGGATCAGCATCACTGCCAGAGGACTGTAATCTCAGTCACAGAAAAGTGGCATCAGCATTCCTGGTAAATGCCACCGCCCAGAACAACACAGAGCCAGAAGGATTGCGTGCTGCCATCTTTCGCATTTCATGCATTCGTTTCTCTGAGAACATCAGAGAGAGAGGAAGAGGGATAGGAAGGGGGAGGGAGGGGGGCAGGGAATGAGAGAAGGAGAGACAGACGGACAAAGAGTGGAAGACAGATGCAGGGCAAATAGAGAGAGAGAAGAAGAGGGATAGGAAGGGGGAGGGAGGGGGGAAGGGAATGAGAGAAGGAGAGACAGACGGACAAAGAGTGGAAGACAGATGCAGGGCAAATAGAGAGAGAGAAGAAGAGGGGTGGGAAGGGGGAGGGAGGGGGGAAGGGAATGAGAGAAGGAGAGACAGACGGACAAAGAGTGGAAGACAGATGCAGGGCAAATAGAGAGAGAGAAGAAGAGGGATAGGAAGGGGGAGGGAGGGGGGAAGGGAATGAGAGAAGGAGAGACAGACGGACAAAGAGTGGAAGACAGATGCAGGGCAAATAGAGAGAGAGAAGAAGAGGGATAGGAAGGGGGAGGGAGGGGGGAAGGGAATGAGAGAAGGAGAGACAGACGGACAAAGAGTGGAAGACAGATGCAGGGCAAATAGAGAGAGAGAAGAAGAGGGATAGGAAGGGGGAGGGAGGGGGGGAAGGGAATGAGAGAAGGAGAGACAGACGGACAAAGAGTGGAAGACAGATGCAGGGCAAATAGAGAGAGAGAAGAAGAGGAAAGAAAGAAGACAAAAAGAATGAGAGAGAGAGATGGAAACAAAGTCTGGGTGGGTGGGGGTGGGGGTGGGGGCATAGATGGAAAGAGAGAAAGGGGAAAAAGAGCTACATCCTTCCACACACACACACACACACACACACACACACACATACCTCCACCTCACCACCACCACCACCACCACCCCACACACAAACAAGCTCTGCGCCAGAGATGTCGAGAGGCACAAACAAACAAACAGAATAAGAACCGGCTGTTTATTATCACCATAACTGTGTACAGATGAACACAGAAAATACGGAAGCAAGCAGAAGACATTTTTTTTTTAAAAGAGAGAAAACATCAAAAACATCAAAAACAAAACAAAACAAAAAACGAAAGAAAGAAAAAACAAAAACAACAACAATGGTATCTGCCCATCAACTTATTGCAGGCTTGCCACTCTGTCATTAACAGAGACGAAAAATGGAAGAAGAAAAAACAACAACAACCACCAAAAACATACAAACAAACAAATGAAAAACCTCCGCCAACGCACAACATGCCAACATGCCACGAAACTTCACAGTAGCAACAAATCATATTCGGTTATGTATGTATGTCTGACATAACCTCTGCCTCTCTCTCTCTCTCTCTCTCTCTCTCTCTCTCTCTCTCTCTCTCTCTCTCTCTCTCTCTCTCTCTCTCTCTCTCTCTCTCTCTCTCTCTCTCCGTGTCATCATTATACTCCTTTCCTTGAACACACGTGGGGTTTTTGGCTCAAAGAACAACATGATGTAACTGCACACTTGTACGCCTTGTTCACTGCTTTGCTCGCCTCCTACACTCCTACCTTCCCTCCCTCCCTCACCTCACGTTTACCTGCCCTCCCTTCCCCTTCACCCCGGCCTTTCCACCACAACCACCCACCACAACCACCCACCCACACATCAGCCTCTCTTCCTCATTCCCCCGCCCACACGCAACACAAGCAAAGTATAGCAGTTAGTGAAATAAACCATGTACAGCCTGACACACACGTACAAACACGAGCGCGCGCGCACGCGCACACACACACACACACACACACACACACACACACACACACACACACACGTCATTCCCAAGTCAGCAAGGTTATCCCAGCCGATGCAAGAGCTGACAAGAACAGACCGATGGGCGTGTCTCCCGTTACATGCCTCCCCCCCACGCCCCCCCCCCCCCCCCCCCCGCTCCCAAACTGCACTCCCACCCTCCCCACCCACCAGTCTCTCCTCACTTCACTCAACACCCCTTCCCCTTGCTTATACCCTCCTCTTCTAACGATACTTCTGATATACTCGACCTCTCAGGATAACATAATACCCTACGTCAGAACTCAGTCCTGCGAACAAAGATCTTATTGTTTTCAAGCCCCTAACATGTGGAACAGACAACCTCCCACACTCACATACTCCCACGCCGCGCCATAGAAGTTAGAACTTAACCCCCTTCTCTCGGCATAAAGTTTCGTTTCTGGCATGTACACTTCTTCTTCTTCTGCGTTCACTCGTATGCACACGAGTGGGCTTTTACGTGTGTGACCGTTTTTACCCCGCCATGTAGGCAGCCATACTCCGTTTTCGGGGGTGTGCATGCTGGGTATGTTCTTGTTTCCATAACCCACCGAACGCTGACATGGATTACAGGATTTTTAACGTGCGTATTTGATCTTCTGCTTGCATATACACACGAAGGGGGTTCAGGCACTAGCAGGTCTGCACATATGTTGACCTGGGAGATCGTAAAAATCTCCACCCTTTACCCACCAGGCGCCGTCACCGTGATTCGAACCCGAGACCCTCAGATTGATAGTCCAACGCTTTAACCACTCGACTATTGCGCCCGTCTGGCATGTACACAAAATATGCATGTATGAGGCGAGTGTGTGTGTGTCGGGGGGGGGGGGGGGGGGGGGGGGGGGGGGAGCAGAAGAGGCAAGTGGGTAACTTTGATGAAATGTGTTGTTATGCATAATATCACGTATTTTGAAAAAAACAACAACAAAAAAAACAAACCTTTCGAGCAAGGTTATGGATAAGGTGCTATAGAAGAATCCATTATTATCATTATTGTTGTTGTTGTCGTCGTTGTTGTTGTTACTTCATAAAAAATGATGTTCCTCCTTCAACATCTTAGTGTCGTGTACGTGGTGTATCGGTACAGTATTCTCCTCTTGTGTCACCATTTTTCCCCATAACTGTTATCTCACGATGTGAACGTGTGTTCGTTCTTTCTTTAGTTTAACGTCTTTTCACTGTAAGTGATGATTATTAGACGAGGGAAGGAAAAAAATCGAGTGGGAGGAGGGGGAGGAGGGGGGGGGGAATTACTGTGTACGCATACGTGTTAGTGAAAGTGTGTGTGTGTGTGTGTGTGTGTGTGTGTGTGTGTGTGTGTGTGTGTGTGTGTGTGTGTGTGTGTGTGAAAATTATTGATTTAAGTTTTGTTTAAAAAAAATAAACAAAAAATCATAACAATATAACATATTTCTAATGAAAAACTAACAACTATAACAGCGAACCAACTGGACTATTGAACGTGTGTGTGGACGGACATATCATGTGAGTGGTCTGAACGCTGGACCATCAGTCTGATGGATCCTGGTAGACGGGCGCAATAGCCGAGTGGTTTTAAGCGTTGGACTTTCAATCTGAGGGTCCCGGGTTCGAACCTCGGCAACGGCGCCTGGTG
>NC_134883.1:20405246-20412746 GCF_041734735.1 Babylonia areolata | reverse complement strand
TTTGTGTTACCAAAAGCGTTTTTGTAAAGCACCTAGAGCAGATTTCTGGATAGTGTGCTATATAAGTATCCATTATTATTATTAGTATGTATGTATGCGTGTTTGGTTTGTGTGTGTGTGCGGTTAGCAAAATGAGGGCAGAAGGTATCAGATGGCAGCCAGGGCAAGGGATAGGGCAAAATAATCAAACGGACAGATCATTTCACCAACAAATGGAACAGTAGGAACGAGGACACATCAGTTTAGATTTTCAAAACAGGCAATGCTACTTTTGTAACAAATATACACACAACAAATTATTAATAGGAGAGTGGAAAAGACATGTATACCGGGAAAGTGAATGGCTTCAAATTTGATGAAAATATAAAGTAGATGTATGAGTGTGTTTGTGTGTGTGTTTGTGTGTGTGTGTGTGTGTGTGTGTGTGTGTGTGTGTGTGTGTGTGTGTGTGTGTGGTGTGTGTGTGTGTGTGTGTGTGTGTGTGTGTGTGTGTGGTGTGTGTGCGTGCGTTGTGTGTGTGTATGTGTAGTGTGTGGTGTGTGTGTGTGTGTGTGTATGTGTGTGGTGTGTGTGCGTGCGTTGTGTGTGTGTGTGTATGTGTGGTGTGTGTGTGTGTGTGTGTGTGTGTGTGTGTGTGTGTGTGTGTGTGTGTGTGTGTAAATGTGCGAGCGTGCATGCGCGTGCGCGCAAGTCAATGAATGAGTCAGTACCTGTGTGTATGGGAAACAAACGAAGGGGGCGTGTGCATGCATGCACACGTGCGAACTTGCAATGCCGTCGTTGTTATGTTTATATTTTTTGTGTTCTAGCTGCTGCCGCTGCTGTTGCTGCTTGCTGTTGCTGCTGGCTGGATGGCAATACAAGCACAAACACACACTCCTTGTTCTCTAAAGTCTCTAATCAAACAGCGAGGAGGCATTTCCACTTAGCTCTCTCATTTCTCGCAACACAACAACAGGCAAGGTATATACCAGTCGTCACTTGGAAAACGTCAGAACGAAACTAGTGGAGCCGAGAGTCGGTTATCAGCAAATAAATAATTGTGTGGCCAGATATAGACAGGACCCAGGAAGAGAAATCAAGCAAAAGATCCGTGCCAAAAGTTCCACTTTCTTTTATTTCTTCTTTTTTTTCTTCTTTTTTCTCTCCGTCGTTCCAGAGTTTTCAGTTACTATAAACCCCAAAAGAGACGGAGAAAGAGGTTCGTAGAACTGGGAAAGATGGTTGAGTGAGAGGGGCATAGGGTGGGGGTGGGGGGGGCGTGGTGTGGGGGGGGGAGGAAGGGAGGGGTAGTGTTGGTTGGAAAGAGGTTCCCGACTATGATGGGTGTGGGAAATGAGGGGGAGGTGGGGGTGGGGGTGGGGTGGCTGTGGGGGGTGGAGGAAGGTGGAGGAGGAAAGGGACATAACAGCAGAAGGAGGGAAGTAAGGGGGTCGGGGAGGGTGGGGGTGTGGTTGCTGGGGGGGGGGGGGAGGGGAGTCTGGGGGGGGGGGGGGATGCGGAGTGGGCTGGGTGTGAGGAGGCAGATGAAGGAAGATGAGTGTAGAATGACTCGCGAGAGAGTAGTGTTATTATGCTTGATGTGTGTGTGTGTGTGTGTGTGTGTGTGTGTGTGTGTGTGTGTGTGTGTGTGTGTGTGTGTGTGCGCGCGCGCGCGCGTGCACCACCCCAAAGATGGGTGGAGGAGAGAGAATGAACACCAACAAAGAATCCCTTGGCAGATGAAATGTTGACAAAAAAGAAACAGCGATGCTTTGGTAAACTTACCAAAGCTTTACTTGAATGCAATAAATGTTTATCAAATTGTTTCTAAACAGACACTGAGCAAAAATAATAAATAAATAAATAAACAGATAGTAAAGCCACATATAAACATCTTTTGTTCAACCGCTCTTGCACAAATAATTATACGTATGCTTCTGCTTTCATTCTTTATCCTTCTCCATTATCATCTCCTCCTCCTACTCCCCCTCCTCCTCCTCCTCTTCTTCTTCTTCTTCTTCTTCTTCTTCTTCTTCTTCTTCTTCTTCTTCTTCTTCTTCTTCTTCTTTCTCCCCCTTCATGATCTTGTCGCTGTTGTTCTTCTTGTTCTAGATGTTGTGTTCTACATTGTTTGAATTTTCGAAGACTGAACCCATAGCCCTATTTGTTGTTATCACCACCACCACCACCACCATCATCATCATCATCATTATTATTATTATTATCATTAGTAGTATTATCATTACCATTGTTATTATTATCATTATTGTTGTTGTTGTCATCGTCGTCGACGTTGTTGTTGTCGTCGACGTTGTTTTGCTGTTGTTATCATCATCAACATCATCGTCATAATCATCATCATCTTCTTCAGTAATAGTAATAGTAGTATCTTTTCTTTTAAATCATTATCAAATCCTGAGTCGAACTATCCCATTTCGACCTTGACGGTGTGTCATACACGATGTCCCTAACGAGTGTGCATCTCATCACACACACATACAGAGCGTTTTTCTCCACCCCCCTCCACCTCGCCCCTCCCCCTCCCCCTGCCCCCCCCCACCACCCCCCATCCCCCTAATTATTTCCCTAGGGGGGACGCTGGATCAATGAAAACTGACAAGGGAGATTACTTCTCTTCCCCCCAACCCCACCCCTACCCCCACCCCTCCCATACTTACCCTCTTTCCCAGAACCCCCT
Source organism: Babylonia areolata (assembly GCF_041734735.1). Lineage (NCBI taxonomy): Eukaryota > Metazoa > Mollusca > Gastropoda > Neogastropoda > Buccinidae > Babylonia > Babylonia areolata. The sequence continues at coordinate 20,410,066 of NC_134883.1, read as the reverse complement.
CCCCTTCCTCATCCTCCATCCTGCTGCGACTGCATGCTGGCTACAGACATGGTGTGTGTGTGGGGGGGGGGGGGGGGGGCGGGGGGGGGGGGGGGGCAGGGTTGGGGGGGGGGGTGGCCTGAGGCTGGTGGGGGGGGGGGGGGGGCAGGGAGAGTGAGGACGGAAGAGGGGGTGAGGGATAAATGGTACCTTCGTTCATTGGCCGGGCAGTATTGACGTTTGGCATACATACATACATGTTCCTAACCGCAGCCAGCCATTGACCTGAAGGATAAGCAGCTAGCCTGCCCTTTTTAATACAACGTTCTTCTGGTGCTTTCGGGGACAACTTTTGTCATTGGTTTGTCTGTAAATTTCTCTTTTGTTTATGGCTGTAAGGAAAAATAAAGATTTAGAGAAAGGGGGAAAAAAAAAGATTTATTATAGGCATCTACACGTCACTGAGTAAAATCAGTTGTTGTGTTGTTTTTTAATCATTCTTCGAAGCGAAGTGTCCTGCTCTCAACAGACGGTACGAAAAATTACAGTTTTGTGTCGTACATATGTTCACATTACCCTTCTCCCGCCCTAACCCGAACATTATCATCATCATCATCATCATCATCATTCTTTTTCTTCTTCTTATTGTTGTTGTTGCCGCTGCTGCTATTATTATCATTATCATCATTACCATTAATGACTGGAATGTGTACAGCGCATTTCTCTCATTAAAGTGAGACTCAAATGTGCTGCCATTTAAGAGCGGTACAGAAATTGTACTTTTATCATCAAGTTTATGCAAACGGTCGAATGTGAGTGGGTGGGCGCATTTTCATTAGTTCCATGTAAGAAAAAGTTTGTTGTTTTTTTTCACTTGAATAAACTTACACAATACACAATACAATACACAAACTTTATTGTCTATACTTTGGTACAGAGATTTTCGTTTTGGCAGCAGCACATGTCCAACATAAGAAGAAAACAACAAACAAATAAAATGAATAGAAAATAAAAAGATAAATTAAATGGCACCAAATCGAAATAGCTATATACAAATATACAGATTACTGAAATTTACGTGCCTCTCCATTTCAGTCAGCCAAACCACATTGCACATCTAACCCCCCCCCCACCCCCACCACCCCCCCCCACCCCCACCCCACACACACACCACGCACACACACCACGCGCACACACACGCACACATACACTCTCTCTCTCATCCCCTCTCTCTCTCTGTCTCTCTCTTCACAAGAAATGCAACTACAAAGATCATCGTTCATTTAAAAATCAAATATCACTTACTTTGATTTTTGGACACTAAATGTGGTGTAAAAGATTAAAGTGAAAACTACATCCAGTGTCAGGCCTTCTGTTTTACTTCTGAGTGCAGTCTTTGTTTTTAAATGACACATCAATTAGCCTGGCGCCGTCAGAGATATAAATAGCAAGTATTTATTGAGAGGCTTTTCGCACCGAACCGTTTAGAAGGGGCAAACCACCGGTCACTACTCCTCCCCCCCCCCCCCCACCACACTCCACCCCCCCCCCCCACCCCATTCCCCCACACCGACTCTCCCCATTCCTATTCCCTCTTTCCCTCCTTGCCCCCACTACCTCTACTTCCTTCCTCTCTTCCTCCTCTACTCTTTCTCCTTTTCCCTTCCCCTCCTCCCCACCCCCTCGTCCCCCTCCTCCTCCTCCTCCTCCTCACCCTGTTTCCCCCACTTCCTTCCTGCCCCCTTCGCCTTTTCTCCCTCTTCTGCGTCTTCCTTTCGGGCCTCGCCCTCCACACACACACACACACACACATACACAGACGCGCGCGCGCACACACACACACACAGACGCGCGCGCGCGCACACACACACACACACATACACACACACGCACACACACACACACATACACACAAACACACACACACACAACACACACACACACACATACACACATATGCGCGCGCGCACACACACACACATACTAAGAATACACACACACACACACACACACACATACACAGACGCGCGCGCGCGCACACACACACACACACATACACACACACGCACACACACACACATTCAAACAAGCAAACACACACACACGCAAACAAACACACACACACAAACAGCACAACACAACACAACAGCCCACCACCATCTGTTTCCTATGCATTCTGAACACACACACACACACGCACACACACACACACACACACACACACACACACATACAAACACACACACACACGCACATACTAAGAAATACACACGCACGCACTCAATAACACACACACACTCACACACACACACATTCAAACAATCAAACACACACACACACATTCAAACAAGCAAACACACACACACACACACACACACACACACACACACACACACACACACACACACACAGCGAAACATATGGACACACGTAATTAATCAAAACAAAACAGAAACAGACAGACAGACAGAGACAGAGACAGTAACAGATACGCAGACAGACACAGAGATACAGAGAAAGAGACACTGAGAGAGAAACACACACACACACACACACACACACACACACACACACACACACACACACACACACACACACACACACACACACACACACACACACACACAGAGTCAAGCGACACGGAGACAGAGACAAAGAAAAAGACAGACAAAGACAGAGAGAGAAAGATAAAGACAGACAGACAGACAGAGACGGAGAGGCAGAGAGACACACTGACACATAATTATAGAGACATATATAAACATAGGCACAGACACAGACGTTACAGACAAGAAAGAGCGAGAGTGAGCAAACGAGTGAACAGACCGACCATCTGCCAGTCACACACACACACACACACACATGCACGCACGCACGCCTACACACCACACACACACACACACACACACACACACACAACACACAGCCCACCACCACCATCTGTTTCCTATGCATTCTGTGCACCAGCTGCTGCACTGTCGCTCACTGACAGTGTACATAATTCCTGTACAGTACAGTCCTCCACTGTCCCCCTCACTCCCTCATACACACGAGCAACACAGAGTATTCCCGAAGAAAAGACCGGGGTTTTGGTATGGGGGGGTTGTTAGCGAAAACAAGAGGAATGTCAAAAGTACATTATATATGAAGCGGCCAGATCCCCATTTAGAGAATAGGCGCGATGTAAATTCACATTGATAGTAGTAGCAGTAGCAGTAGTAGTAGTAGTAAGAGGAGGAGGTGGACTACTACTATCAGTAGTTGTAACTTCTTCTTCTTCTTACAATTATTATCAGTAGTAGTAGTACTAGAAGTAGTAGTAATAGCGTAGTACGATTATTATGATTATCATCATGGTTATTATATTTATCATCATCATCATCATCATAATCATCATCATCATCATTATCATCATTATTATTATTATTATTATTATTATTATTATTGTTGTTGTTGCTGCTGCTTCTGCTGCTGCTGCTGCTGTTGTTGTTGTTATCACTACTACTGCTACTACAACTATTACTACAACTATTACTACTACTACTACTACTACTACTACTACTACTTAAATATTATACAATTTTCTCGTTTCAGCGCCGCTCAAGAGCGCTCTCAGTGTAGAGGAGGTTTTAAGTGTCCGCTACAGAACAGCAAGCTGACAGGTCGTTGAACTCGATGGCCTGTTAGCTTCTTAACAAGCCTTGCGCTGGAGCGGGGGGGCGGGAGGGGTGTGTGTGTGGGGGGGGTTACCATGGAACTAACTGACTGACCACTTCGCTCCGTGCTTTATCGTCTCCTCTGGCGAAAGACTATATATCTGTTGCGGGGTGGATTCCCCCACCGCCCACCCCACTGCCAGGCACAAAGAAAGAATCCCATTCCCCCCCCATCCACTTTCCGGTTAGTCATTTCACGCACAAGGTAAGTGAACACGAGACTCTCAGCCAATTAATTATGCATCATTATAAAAGAAAAGAAGAAGAATGAGGAGGAGGAGGAATGAGTAGGAGGAGGAGGAAGAAGAATGAGGAAGAGGAGGAGGAAGAATGAGGAGGAGGAAGAGAAGGAGGAGGAAGAATGAGGAGGAGGAGGAAGAATGAGGAGGAGGAGGAAGGGAGGAGGAAGAATGAGTAGGAGGAGGAAGAGGAGGAATGAGTAGGAGGAAGAAGAATGAAGAGGAGGAAGAAGAATGCGAAGGAGGAAGAGAAGGAGGAGGAAGAAGGAGGAGGAGGAAGTATGAGGAGGAAGAATGAGAAGGAGGAGGAGGAAGAAGAATGAGGAGGAGGAAGAGAAGGATGAGGAAGAATGAGGAATAGGAAGAAGAATGAGGAAGAGGAGGAAGGATGAGGAAGAGGGGGAGGAAGAATGAGGAGGAGGAGGAAAAATGAGGAGGAGTAAGAAGAATGAGGAGAAGAAAGAATGAGGAAGAGGAGGAGGAAGAACGAGGAGGAGGAAGAATGAGGAGGAGAAGGAAGAATGAGGAGGAGGAGGAAGAGAAGGAGGAGGAAGAATGAGGAGGAAGAAGAATGAGGAGGAGGAGGAAGAATGAGGAGGAGGAGGAAGAGAAGGAGGAGGAAGAATGAGGAGGAGGAGGAAGAGAAGGAGGAGGAAGAATGAGGAGGAGGAAGAGAAGGAGGAGGAAGAATGAGGAGGAGGAGGAAGAAAGAAGAGGAGGAAGAGGAGCATGAGGAAAAAAAAGAAGATGGGGGTGGGGTTGGGGCAGAGAGGGCAGAGGATGAAAATATAGGAGGAAAAAAAAAGAAATAAAAAAGAAAAGAACAGGAGAATAGGAGGCGGAGGGGGGGTGAAAGAAGAAGAAGTTTAACAAGTCGTTCCCTCTA
>NC_134883.1:20390246-20395246 GCF_041734735.1 Babylonia areolata | reverse complement strand
ATGAAAATGTTTTTTGCAGTGTACGATAAGCGATCATGTACAGAATTGTAGATTGTGGCATTATATGTGACGGAAAGAACAAAATGACGTAGCTGTCAGCTGAAATTATCATACAGACGAACGATTAAACTAAAATCAAATATGCTTCTAACTGATTTAATTGTGTATGTGTGCAAGTACAAGAGATAAAATCTGGCAGTGAACGATACATAAATTTGATTGAATAAATGTTTGGAGAATTTGTTCAGAACGGGCTTTGCATTTAAATTTGGAATGGCGTCACGCATTATGAGTGTGTCATTGAAGACCGGCGGGTTAGTTGCGAAAAAGGCGTCTGCGATACAGCTCGTGTGTGAAGCAGTCAACGTAGCCAGCTGAGTACTTGGCTACAAAATAAATAAACAAATAACATTTTGAAATACAAAACATCTAGCCCCTGGAGTGAAATGCTGCTGACAAAAACAGACATCGTGGTAAGTGCCAGTGTTTTAAAAAGTATACATCATGCCTTCTCCATAGCAATGGACTCTAAAATAATAAATAAATAAATAAAAATTTCAACGACGTTGCCAAAGATCGCTTTCTCCCACTCTCGACGACCAAGTCCCTTCTTCAAACGCAAAAACCGTTTGAAGCATTCTTCTGTTAAGGGACACTTATATTAGGGGCAAGCTGTTGTTCTTGTTGTTGCTTGTTGTTGTTGTTTCAATTCGCGAATAAACTTAAGAACTAGGGCCTATGCTTTGTAGGCTTCAGTGTCATACAGAAGACAGAATTTTACGAAGTTTTCAGTTCCATCTAGTATCACGAAAGTAGGATGACCTCAAAAGACAGACGGAACGAAAATATGCATCCACTCTTGAACAAAATCAAGAAAAAAAAACGTAAACACATTCACACCGGCACTGAAATGTACGCAAGCGCTCTACTGTCACGGACAGACGAGTGCAAGAATGACCGAATATATATATATATATATATATATATATATATATATATATATATATATTTCATCTTGATGTCTACAACCACCAGTATGTGTATATGTGTGACCGGACATCACACACAGAATTCCTTCCAATATGATCATGGTACGTGCTATACAGTTCTAACTTCTCCGTCTATTGCTCACTCTCCTGCATTCTGTGTGTACTTGATACTGCGTCAGTGTGCATCTGATGATATTTACAGGAACCTACTTTCTCTCAAATACCACAGTGGATAGATGTGTGTGATAATGTTGAAAGTTCATCTGTCTGACTCTGTCTCTGTATAATATATGTCTGTCTGTCTGTCTGTCTCTCTCCCCGCACTCTCTCTCTCTCTCTCTCTCTCTCTGTCTCTGTCTCTCTCTCTCTGGATCTCTGTCTCTGATTCTGTCTCTCTGTCTTTCTTTATGTCTCTGTCTCTGTCCCTCCTCTCTCTCTCTGTCTCTGTCTCTGTCTCTCTCTCTCTCTCTCTCTCTCTCTCTCTCTCTCTCTCTGGATCTCTGTCTCTGATTCTGTCTCTCTGTCTTTCTTTATGTCTCTGTCTCTGTCCCTCCTCTCTCTCTCACTCTCTCTCTCTCGCTCTGTTTTACTTTGTCCCTGTTTCTGTCTCTCTCTTTCTGTCTCTGTCTCTGCCTCCGTCTCTCTCTCCGTCTCTCTCTCTCTCCTTGCTTGTTTTTTTTTTAAATTTTCCATTATTTCTTTACCCTCACCCCACCATTGTCGTCATCATTACCACAGACCTACCGTTTCAATTATTGATACGCATTCTAAAGTTCACAGACGTTCACTAGTCCCGAAGAAAATTAGGCCAACGAAGGCCGGAGGGTAAGAGGAGAGGAGGCGGGAGGGGGGGGGGAGGAAGAGGGGGGGTGGAGGGATTGGGGGGCGTGTAGAAGGGCAACGTTCGAACGTTTAACTCTCTGCATACGAACGGCGAAAGAGACGACGTTAACAGCGTTTCACCCCAATTACCATCATCAAAATATTGCAAGCGGAAGGCTCTTATACTGAAGAGGTGAATGTTGACAAAGAATACCACAATTCTGACGACGGAAGTTAAAGGTTGGGTCATTCAGACACCCACTGGACATCCGATGGGTCTGTGTAGAGGAGAAGAGAGGACTGGCCGTGCTGAGTGAGTTAACAGATCCGCGTTCTTCCCGTGGTTCGAATTTCGGCCGCCAAGACTGTATTTCGTTTGGCGTCAATCCAGGCTGTTTGTCTTCTAGTTTTTTTTGTTTTTTTCCTTCTTCTTCTTCTTCTTCCTTAGGGCGATGTAGATGGAAGTGTGTGTGTGTGTGTGGGGGGGGGGTGATTGTGTGTGTGCGTGTGTAGGGGTGAGTGTGTGTGTGTGTGTGTGTGTGTGTAGGGGTGAGTGTGTGTGTGGGGGGGGGTGTGTGTGTGTGTGTGTGTGTGTGTCTGTGTGTGTGTGTGTGAGTGTGTGTGTGTGTGTCTGTGTGTGTGGGGGTGAGTGAGTGAGTGTGTGCGTGTGTGTGTGTGTGTGTGTGTGAGAGAGAGAGAGAGAGAGAGAGAGAGAGAGAGAGAGAAAGAGAGCAAACAAACAAACAAACAAGCAAAAGATTTATTCAGTATCAGGCCCTCTCCCCATTTGAATGTGGTTAAAACAAAAGTAAGCAAGATATCATACCTTAGTGTAATGCAAACTGTTAACACACAAAAATATATATATGATTACAGATGTATTGTGTGTATATATGTAAATTTTAGATGAAGACACCAAGAGAAGAGAGAAGAAAGGAGTTGTCTTCGTCCTGCTTTCTGACATCGTGAAAGAGAGAGAGAGAGAGGGAGAAAGAAAGATAGAGTGAGAGGGAGAGAGAGGGGGGAGAAAGAGAGGGAGAGAGAGAGAAAGACGGAGAAAGAGAGATAGAGATGGGGAGAAAGAGGGAGAGAGAGACAGAGAGAGAAGGAAAGAGGGAGAGAGAGAGAGGAGGAGGAGAGAGAGAGAGAAAGAGAGAGACAGAGATGGAGAAAGAGAGAGACAGAGAGAGGGAGAAAGAGAGAGACAGGAGATGGTCCCACAACACTGGGGCCTGTCATGGATTACAAAAGGAAACACATGTCCCTGATTATCTTGTAGGCAAGGCGTTATCTTAGAGAACGGAACGCAGGAAAACAACACCACCACCACCACCACCACCAACGACAACAACAAAACACGAAGAAAGAAAGAAAGAAAGAAAGAAAGAAAGAAAGAAAAAGAAAAAAGGAAAGAAAGAAAGAAAAAGAAAGAAGGAAAGAAAGAGGGGATAACCAAGAAGAAAAATACAAAGAAAAGGGGGGGGGAGAAGAGGAAGAAAAAAGAAAAGAATTTACAAACGAACCAACAAAGCTCTGACAAAGATCAGCGGATGGAAAGGTCTTAGCACAAAAGCAAGCTCAAAAAGAGAGAGAGGAGGCGAGAGAGAGAGAAAGCGAGAGGAAGCGAGAGAGAGAGAGAGAGAGAGACAGGAAGCGAGAGAGAGAAAGAGAGAAAGAGACAGGAAGCGAGAGAGAGAGAGAGCGAGAGGGAGAGGGTGAAAGAGAAAAAGAGAGAGAGGGGGAAGCTAGAGATAGAGAGATGAAGCGAGAGAGAGAGGAAGCGAGAGAGAGGGAGGAAGAGAGAGAGAGATGGGCACAGCAGCGGAATGGCTAAAGCACAAGACTTTCAATATGAGGGTCCTGTGTTCGAACCTGGTGTCAGTGCCTGGTGCATTCAGAGTGGAGATTTTTTTCTCCCCGATCTCCCATGTTGATATGTCTCAGCATGCTGCAGCATTATCTGTCATCTGTCTGTGTATGCACGTGCAGAAGATCAAACACGCACGTTAAAAGTTAATAACCTGTAATCCGTGTCGCTGTTCGGTGGATTTTGGAAATACGAACATAACTTAGCATGCACGTCCCCGAAAACGGAGTATGGCTGCCTCTAAAGCCGGGTAAAAACGTCAAAGGTCGTTCGTACGATCTACATGTATGCCAGTGGAGAGTTGCAGCCCAAGAAAACGCAAGAGAGACAGAATGAACGTAGAAGAATGAAAGACAAGAGTGAGAGAAGTCAGAAAGAAAGAAAAATAAAACAGAACAGGGAAAAAAACTGAAGATAGACAAAAGGAAGAAAAGATATTTGCCAAGATAAATATCTTCAGGGGCAAACGCACTCATTAAAAGCAGATGCTTGCCGTACGTGTGTGTGTGTGTGTGTGTGTGTGTGTGTGTGTGTGTGTGTTCTGAGAGAGAGAGAGAGAAAGTGTGTGTGTGTGTGTGTGTTCTGAGAGAGAGAGTGAGTGTGTGTGTGTGTGCGCGCGCGCGCGTATGTGTGTGCGTACGTGTAAGGGGTGGGGTGGGCAAGTGAGCGTGTGTGTGTGTGTGTGTGTGTGTGTGAGACTTATTTTTGTTATATTTTTTCTATGTGACGTATTCAGCATATCTCTTCTTTCTTCTGTTTTTTTCCCCCCGCGATCTCGCTTATATGCTATCGCAAAAAGAGTTGTTGTTTTTATCTGGCATCCACGTGTGCGTGTGTGTGTGCCAAGCCTCGCTTGTCACTGTGATAACTGGCTAGCAGTGGGATTATACACACCAAAAAAGCTATTATTATTATTAGCAGCAGCTGTTTTGCCGCATTGGACTTGTTCCAAATACCAAGGGGTGTTTACTTGTTTGTTTGTTTGTTTGTTTGTTTGTTCTTGTAGTATGATGCAATCGTTACGTAGCTGGTGTTGTTATCGCTGTTCTTGATATGGATATTTGTTACTTTTTTTTTCTAATTCTTCTGCTGCTTCTTCTTGTTCTATCAGTTCTTCTTAAACGTGGTCGTCCGGCCTTTGTATTGTTGTTGTTGTTGTTATCATTGTCATCGTCGTAGATCTTATTCCAGTTGCTGTGCCTGTTCTTGATGATCTTTTTGTTCTCTCCCCCTCCCCTCCCTCCATCCCGCTTCACCATCATCACCATCATCATCATCATCATCATCACCATCATCATCATCATCATCACCATCATCATCAT
>NC_134883.1:20382746-20385246 GCF_041734735.1 Babylonia areolata | reverse complement strand
TCGCCCCTCTCTCTCTCCCCTCTCTCCCTCCCTCCTTCTCTTCTCGCCTCTCTCCCTCCCTCTCTCCCTCCCTCCTTCTCTTCTCCCCTCTCTCCCTCCCTCCTTCTCTTCTCCCCTCTCTCCCTCCCTCCTTCTCTTCTCCCCTCTCTCTCTCCCCTCTCTCTCTCCCCTTTCTCTCCCCCCCCCTTCCTTACTCGCAGGCCGGTCGGTTCCAGGCCAACGGAGTCGTATGGTGGTGATGGGGGTGCACAGTTGTGGGCTTGTTGGACGAGAGAGAGAGAGAGAAAGAGAGAGAGAGAGAGCGCGCACACACACACACACACACACACACACACACACACACACCTCAACACAGCAGCTTCCACAGACAGACCGGTGTCAGAGGTCGGGGGTAGGTACGTGAATTTCGCCCCTGGCGTTTTTCCACTCGTTTAGTCTTCGTCGATGGTTCTAAATAAACATTATCACCGATACAGCCGGCTACGTACACCGTCTGTTTCAGTTTCAGTTTCTCAAGGAGGCGTCACTGCTTTCGGACAAATCCATACGCGCTACACCACACCTGGTGGGCAGATGCCTGACAGCAGCATAACCCAGCAAATTTGTCAGGCCTTGAATGCATGTTTATAATTATATCTGTGTGCCTATCAGAGTGGATTTCTTTTTTTCATAATATTGCCAGAGGACGACACTCTCGTTGCCATGGTTTGTTTTCCAGTTCACCGTCTACTATGCTGAACGCTGCATGATGCGGACGGACTGTTTAGTTCGGCCGGACATATCATTGTCACACGTTAACTCTCTCCATACGAACGGCGAAAGAGACGACGTTAACAGCGTTTCACCCCAGTTACCGTCATCAAAATATTGCAAGCGGAAGGCTCTTATGCTGAAGAGGTGAATGTTGACAAAGAATACCACAGACTCCAACGAATTCAGAATAACGCTGCCAGACTCATTTGCAGAGCTTCTAAATTTGACCATGTTTCTCCTCTCCTTCAGTCTATCCACTGGTTGCCTGTTTCTGATCGAATAGACTATAAGCTATCCACTCTGACCTTTTCTGCAGTCAACGGATCTGGCCCAAAGTATCTTTCTGAACTCATGCATATCTATACCCCGTCTCGCCAGCTCCGTTCTTCCTCTGATACTCGACTTCTCAGGATACCTCACGTCAGAAGTAAGACCTATGGACACAGATCGTTTTCTTTTCAATCGCCAAAGACGTGGAACAAGCTCCCTGATAACCTCCGTCATTCTGATTCCCTCGCATCTTTTAAATCTCGTCTCAAAACTGACCTTTTCCCTCAGCAATAAGTTCAGTTGTGGCAGGCCCACAACTACATGCATGTATATGAATGTGTATTGTGTGTGTGTGTGTGTGTTTATGTAAGTATGTGCCTGCCAATGTGTGTGTATGTGTTAGGGTAGCTGTTAGATACACATGTATGTTAAATTGTATGTATGCAGTGTGTGTGTGTGTGTGTGTGTGTGTGTGTGTGTGTGTGTGTGTGGTCACATTTTGGTGTGGGTATGTAACATAGATATAATGTTTTATGTTATCAAAAGCGTTTTTGTAAAGCACCTAGAGCAGATTTCTGGATAGTGTGCTATATAAGTATCCATTATTATTATTATTATTATTAATTCTGACGACGGAAGCTAAAGGTTGGGTCATTCAGACAACCACTGGACATCCGAGGGGTCTGTGTAGAGGAGAAGAGAGGACTGGCCGTACTGAGTGAGTTAAACACCCCCACCCCCATCACCCGGCCCCGGCGTCTCATGCAGTCCCTCCTTCCCCTGGGGAGGAGAGGAGAGGGGAGGCCAAAAGTTGTCCCCTTGTTAGTTACGATTAAACTAGTCGTGCTCTGTCTTCCAAGGTGACGAAGCCAGTTTGTTGCCACACTTAGATTACTGCCCTCACTGCCTCCTTCCTCCTTTCTTTCTTTCTTCTTTCTTTCACGACCATCCATCCATCCATCTTCCTCCTCCTCCTCCTCAACTGACGCCCGCTGTCCTTCTTTCCTGAAGATATCCTCTTCTCTCTTCCTTTTTGTATTCCTGTATCCGCTTTACCTTTTTGTTTCTGTTTCTGTTCTTTTTCTTTTTTTTCTTCTTTTTTTTTTAAGTGTTTCTTCTGTTCGTAAACATCGCTGTTTATTTGTAATTTCTGAATGGAGAAGAATACATGTTATTTCCGCTGGTGTTTTTTTTCAGTCATTAGCTGTGTTATTATCATTGTTGTTTTCAGTTTTTGTTTTGTTTTGTTTTAATTTGTGACTGGATTGGCATGTTTTCAAAAAAGCGAATCTGCAGAATGACACCCACGTGTTGATTCTGGCTACGAGCTTTCTGTTTTTGTCACTGGTTTTTGTACTTCCTGTTTTGCTGCAAAGCTGCCATGCTGCCTTTGTTTTCCGACTAAAGCCACCGTTGTTTTGTTTTATTATTTTATATGTTCATTTGTTTTTACCCCTGTTTGTGAGTGTTTGCTCCC
>NC_134883.1:20372746-20375246 GCF_041734735.1 Babylonia areolata | reverse complement strand
TAAAAAGAAAAGAAAAAGAAAGAAAGAAAGAAGGAAAGAAAGAAAAGAGAGGAAAATACGTTACAATGATAAAGTAGTTCTCACTCGGGCTCTGTGATAACTCTGTTGATGTGAATGACGGATGGGCCACCTGGCGTGTGTATATTTGGAAATGTACCGAATTTGCTGAAGCCGGGTCGTTGGTCCAGTTTCGTCTCCTTACCCCCCCCCCCCCCCTCCACCTCCCCCTGCTCCTCCTTTCCTTGTGTTTTTGCAAGAGCAGCAATAACAACAACAACAACAATAAAATTAACCTGAATCTATGCAGTGTAATCAGTAGTGCTGTGTTCGTAAATGCAAATAGGAAAACTTATCTTGTTAAGCCATTTTTATCATTTCTTTGCATTCATGCAAAAAGCAGGAAGAGAACAAACCGTAAAACAAAAGAAAAACAAAAAACTAGCAAAAATAATATTCATAATAACAATTTTTTTTTAAAAGCAGCAATCCCCACCAACATAGATAGATAGATATCAACCAGTTTTATAGTGTGTTTTTTCAAGTCATGAATTGACGTTGTACAGCATCAGTGTTGAGGTGGTCGTTTATTTCCAGGTCCTTTGGTCATCCTCTTCCGCCTTCACAGACATTGGGAAAGGTTTCCTCCTCCGCCTGGTCCGTCGTTGGGGAGACTTCACTTGCGGCAGGTAGTACTGGGTCACATGGTACTAGTAGCAAGGGCTATGCCCCTGACCTGACATACCCAGGCACGTACAACATGCACCTATCTGCCAGTCTGTTTGTTTCCGTTTCTGTCACCGAGTCTCAGTGCCTAAATCTTTTCGCGGCCATCTTATCAGGTCCCACCATCGATGAAGTTTGCACCTAGTACTGAGATGTGTTTATATATACATATACAAATACATACATATATAACACGACCTGGACTGACATCAGCTTACAGCTGGGCCAACAGCAAAGTGAGAGCTGTATGATGACTGGTTTCTCCATTGCAGTGGGAAGTCATTTACAGACTAGTCTTTTGTCAAGGACTATGACTCTTAAACTAGGAGGCAAAATTGCACTGGCTCTTAGTGCCGCAACTTTGGGGCTAGCTGGCCTTTGGGGACCATCCCCAACGATGACTGACATAAAACCCTCTTGGCCGAGAGAGTGGGGATGTAACTTGTAACAAAAATAAGATGTAAAACTCTCCCCGAAATCAAATTCTAGCCCAGACAGTCAGGACAGCAGTTGCCTCCTCTGTACTTTTGGTGGTCATAGTCGGACACGACTGACTATCATACAAATCTCTATATATCATCTACCTATCTACACACAGTGTGTGTGTGTGTGTGTGTGTGTGTGTGTGTGTGTGTGTGTGTGTGTGTGTGTGTGTGTGATATCCCAGCCACTCATCTGCCAGACCAGGACCGGCTGTCACGCCACCCTGCTGAGTTCTGTGTCCTTTGATTGCGTTCTTCCCCGAACTGACGTCAGTCACCATATCGGGCTTCTCTGTTTCCACACCGGGCCCCTTGAGCTCTTGAGGCCTTTTCCTCACAACCCCCCGCCCCCTCCCTCCTGTCTTACTTATTTCTCCACCTTCTGTCTGTGCTCTCTGTATATGGTTACGTAGTCGTGTAAAAGAGAAAAAAAAAGAAAGAAAGAAAGAAAAAAGAAGCAGTTTCCATCCGTCTTCGCATACTGATGATTATTTACCTGTTGCTCTTTCGTTTGTTTGTTGTGTTTCTTTTTGTTGTTATTTTGTTGGGGGGGGGGGGGTTATCCTCCTCCTCCTCCTCCTCCTCCTCCTCCTTCTTCTTCTTCTTCTTCTTCTTCTATCTACCTGCTCCTCCTCCTCTTACTTTGCTCCAGCTCCTCACTGGCCTTTCTCTCGTGTATGTGCCGTGTGTGTGTGTGTGTGTGTGTGTGTGTGTGTGTGTGTGTGTGTGTGTCAGTGTGTGTGTGTGTGTGTGTGTGTGTGTGTCAGTGTGTGCGTGCGTGCGCGCGCGCGCGTGTGTGCATGAGTCATAATTCCTTTGCTTTATGTCAGTTTTACTTTGTGCGGTTGTGTGTTTGATGATGGTGTAGTACATTGTCCTCCATCACTGATGAGGGGTTGTGGCCTATAATGAATCCCGCGAATCCCGGACATGCCTCAGTCGCAGGGTGATGGTCAGTGATGACGACCCGAGGAGGATAACAACGTGGAGTGATGGTCTAGAGGTAACGCGTCCGCCTAGGAAGCGAGAGAATCTGTGCGCACTGGTTCGAATCACGGCACAGCCCCCGAAATTTTCTCCCCCTCCACTAGACCTTGAGTGGTGGTCTGGACGCTAGTCATTCGGATGAGACGATAAACCGAGGTCCCGTGTGCAGCATGCACTTAGCGCCCGTAAAAGAACCTACGGCAACAAAAGGGTTGTTCCTGGCAAAATTCTGTAGAAAAATCCACTTCAATAGGAAAAAACAAATAAAACTGCACACAGGAAAAAATATAAAAAAAATGGGTGGCGCT
>NC_134883.1:20315246-20367746 GCF_041734735.1 Babylonia areolata | reverse complement strand
CACCAAGGGTCATTTGACCGGTTCACCACAAAATTGATGGGTCATTTTCAAAATTAATGGGTCAGCAAAACAACCACTTAATCCCCCCCCTCCCCCCCGCCCCCGGACCCCCCCCCCCCCTCCCCTAACCTCCCACCGCCACCTCCGGCGCTCCCATTACGCCATCCCACATCCACTTAATCTGTAATTTGTATATTCACCATCACACGTGTTCGTATTTTATATATGTATATATATTTTTTTTCCTGCCCGTAAGTTTATTTGTTCTTCTATCGAGGTGGGTTTTCTACAGAATTTTGCGAGAGACAACCATTTTTTGCCGTAGATTCTTTTACGCGCGCTAAGTGCATTCTGCATACGGGACCTCGGTTTATAGTCTCATCCGAATGATAATGTGTGTGTGTGTGTGTGTGTGTGTGTGTGTGTGTGTGTGTGTGAAAGCGAGAGAGAGAGAGAGTACGAAATAACGTTGATGTATATGATGTTTACAGGTACACGTGGTCCGTGTTGCTGGGTCACGTGGAACCTGGCTTTCCTTACATCAGGTATGTACCTTCATGTTTCACCTTTCTCCCGTCACCATCTGGCCAGGTAACTGGCCACCCAGCCATGAAACTAACACCTACACACTTGCATACATACAATCAAACGAATTAGCAAATATTGGTAATTCTTTTCATTTTATCCCCATCCGGATTTTCTATTCAAAGATTTTTAGCTTCTTTTTTTTTTCTTTTTTTTTTTTTTTTAATTTGCAGTTTACTGATGGCCGTGTTAGAAACAATTTGTCTGAAGTGAATGAACTTGTTAATTTATCCATGTGTGTGTGTGGTGAGTGCACAGGGGTGCTTGCTGGTTTCTTTATTGCTGTTGAGGCTATTTATTATTATTATTATTATTATTATTATTATTTTCATTACTACTACCTTTTTTTTTAATATCATAATTTTTTTTTCTTCTTCTCAAGACCTGACTAAGCGCGTTGGGTTACGCTGCTGGTCAGGCATCTGCTTGGCAGATGTGGTGTAGCGTATATGGATTTGTCCGAACGCAGTGACGCCTCCTTGAGCTACTGAAACTGAAACTGTTGAGGCTAATCTATGGTTGTGGTGGTGTTGAGTTTATTTTTCCTTACCCAGTAACTGATTGCTCGTCCTGAGCCATGCAGTGACCAGCACCTGTCTGTTTCAGTTTCAGTTTCAGTAGCTCAAGGAGGCGTCACTGCGTTCGTGACAAATCCATATACGCTACACCACATCTGCCAAGCAGATGCCTGACCAGCAGCGTAACCCAACGCGCTTTGTCAGGCCTTGAAAAATAAAATAAAATAAAATAAAATAAAACAAATAAATAAATAAATAATAACATAATTAAAATAAATAAATAAATAAATAATAATAACAATAATAATAATAATGAAAATAAAATAAATAAATAGATAAATAAATAGATAAAATAAAAAAATTTTTTAAAAAAAAGTAAAAACAATGATGATAAATAAGCAAATAAATGTTTAAAAAAAAAAAAAAAAAAAAAAGCAGACACACATTCACACATACACACACATATGCATAACAGATATGCACCAAACGTGCACTTTCACAGATACGAAAGCACAGTCAAATACACATAAACGTACATGAGCCCCAACAACACACACACACACACACACACACACACACACACACACACACACACACACCTGTCTGTATGATTCTGTTACCTGTGCAGTGACACAGGGACCTTTCCTCCAGAGAGCTGTGTATTTGGTCTGTTGCTGGATCTGTATGCTACCGTCTGTAAGTCTTCCTGTGAAGCACCCTACTCACAATCACCTTTATCATCATCGTCATTCTCACAATCACCTTTATCATCATCGCCATTCTCACAATCACCTTTATCATCATCGCCATTCTCACAATCACCCTTTATCATCATCGTCATTCTCACAATCACCTTTATCGCCATCGTCATTCTCACAATCACCCTTTATCATCATCGCCATTCTCACAATCACCCTTTATCATCATCGCCATTCTCACAATCACCTTTATCGTCATCGTCATTCTCACAATCACCTTTATCGCCATCGTCATTCTCACAATCACCTTTATCATCATCGTCATTCTCACAATCACCTTTATCGTCATCGTCATTCTCAAAATCACCTTTATCGTCATCGCCATTCTCACAATCACCTTTATCACATCGTCATTCAAAGAATCACCTTTATCATCATCGTCATTCTCAGAATCACCCTTTATCATCATCGCCATTCTCAGATTAACATTTATCGTCATCGCCATTCTCAGAATCACCTTTATCATCATCGCTATTCTCAGAATACATTTATCGTCATCGCCATTCTCAAATCACCTTTATCATCGCATTCTCAAATCACCCTTTACGTCATCGCCATTCTCAGAATCACCTTTATCATCATCGTCATTCTCACAATCACCCTTTATCATCATCGCCATTCTCACAATCACCCTTTATCATCATCGCCATTCTCAGAATCACCTTTATCGTCATCGCCATTCTCAGAATCACCCTTTATCGTCATCGCCATTCTCAGAATCACCTTTATCGTCATCGCCATTCTCAGAATCACCTTTATCATCATCGCCATTCTCAGAATCACCTTTATCGTCATCGCCATTCTCAGAATCACCCTTTATCATCATCGCCATTCTCAGAATCACATCATTCGTAAAAATCATTTTTATCATTATCACGGTATACCTTTGTTATCATCTTCACTCGCAAAATTACGATTCTCAAAA
Source organism: Babylonia areolata (assembly GCF_041734735.1). Taxonomy (NCBI): domain Eukaryota; kingdom Metazoa; phylum Mollusca; class Gastropoda; order Neogastropoda; family Buccinidae; genus Babylonia; species Babylonia areolata. Next base: position 20,364,960 of record NC_134883.1, on the reverse strand, counting down.
TCAGCTTATTATTATAACGATTCTTATAATCACATTCATCATAATCACGATACTCGGAATCACCTTTACTCTAATCACGTTACTCGGAATCACCTTTATTGTAACCACAATTCTCATAATCACCTTTATTATCACGGTTCTCAGAACCACATTTTTCATCATTACGATTTTGCAGAATTAACCCAATTTTCGTTTTTAATCATATTTGCTATAATCACGATTCTCATCGGATCTTCAACCCTTTTTCAACCTTCACCCTCGATAGCCATAAAAAGCAACGGAAACCTTGAGACCTTGAACCCCGTTAACCCTTGGCCTTTGACCTTTGTATATTGGTCCTACAGCTCAGTCATCCCCCACCTCCCACCCCCCCCCACCCCAACCACCCCCACCCCGCCTTTCTGCCTACCTGTCACAGTGGCGGTGACTATCTACCTGCGGTGGCAGCAGGTAAGGACGTATTACGTGGCAGACGACTCACGCGCCCTGCACCGTGCCAACAACGCCAGTCTGGTTCTGGGACTGACCGCCGCCACAGGGGTGCTGCTTGTCGCCAATTTTCAGGTCAGGTGGTGTGTGTGGGGGTGGGTGGGTGGGGGGGACGGGGGGGACAAGGGGGGGAACGGCGGGGACGGGGGTTGGTGTGTGTGTGTGTGTGTGTGTGTGTGTGTGTGTGTGTGTGTGTCTGAGTGTCTGTGTGTGTGTTTTTTAAGCATAATATATGTACATGTTTTAAGTGTGTGTGTGTGTGTGTGTGTGTGTGTGTGTGTGTGTGTGTGTAAGCATGTGTACATGTTTCAAGTGTGCGTGTGTGTGTGTGTGCGTGCGTGCGTGCGTACGTGCGTGCGTGCGCGCGCGTGTGTGTGTGTGTTTAAGCATGTGTACATGTTTTAAGTGTGTGTGTGTGTGTGTGTTTAAGCATGTGTACATGTTTTAGGCGTGTGTGTGTGTGTGTGTGTGTGTGTGTGTGTGTGTGTGTGTTTAAGCACGTGTACATGTTTTAAGTGTGTCTGTGTGTGTCTGTGTGTCTGTGTGTGTCTGTGCATGTAAGTGTGTGTTTTTGAGAGAGAGGGAGACAGACAGACAGACAAACAGACAGAGTGTGTGAAAGAGAGAGAGAGTGTGTGTGTGGAAGAGAGAAAGTGAGACAGACAGAGTGTGTGAAAGAGAGAGAGAGAGTATGTGTGTGTGTGTGTAAGTATGTGTGCATGTACATAAGAGTATGTTTTTGTTTGTCTGTGTATGTTTTTTGCTTGTTTGTTTTGGGTTTTGTTGTTGTTGTTTTGTGACTCACTTGTGAGTCTATGTTTTAACCCGGTGTTTGGTTGTCTGTGTGTGTGTGTGTGTGTGTGTGTGTGTGTGTGTGTGTATGGTAAACTTTAACATTGCCATTTTCTCTGCAAATACTTTGTCAGTTGACACCACTTTAAATTTGGCATAAAAATAGGAAAAATTGAATTCTTTCCAGTCATCTTGTTTAAAACAATATTGCACCTCTGGGATGGGCACAAACAATAAAAAAAGAAAAAAGAAGCCAAATTATATGCAAACTGAATTTACTGTTATATTTATATTTCTAATTCTCTAAACTTGGAACTTTGATCTGAGATTCTAACACAACAACAAGAGCAGTCATTTTTATCATTTTTTGTTCAAACAGGAACTTCTTTTGCTAAGCATGGAAGTTATATTTATTTTGCATGCCTTTGGTGCAGATAGTAAAAATGGGAAATTAATCTGTAATTAGTGCTAGGGGCGTTAATTTGCTTTAAACTGATCTTTTTCATCTTAAACATTACATTTTGAAATTATACTCAATACATAAAAAAGCTTGTGTGTTTTACTCTCAGTGTACAGGGATTTCACTATGTTCATTTGCCCAAGTGGTCTTTTTCAGAAAATACTAAAATCAATACTACGAGTGGACTTTATAGATCTATTGGCTGAGCCCTGAAGGTCATGGGCAAAAATCAATTGCCTACACATATTTATACATATTCAAAGCTCGTGCTCATATTCCTCGCGAACGCGAAGGTCGCCATTTTGATTCAAGTTGTTGACCTGCCCATTCAATCCAATATCCAATCGACAAAACACGATAACATGTGATGGAAAGTTGGAGAAGGAGACCGTTAAATATTTATTCAGAGAAAGATTTGTGAACGCCTCATCACTTACTGGATTATGCCCCAAACTGTCATAAAAAATACCAACAAAATCAGTCGGAATTCACAGTTAAAAATAATAAACCATGAGAGTTAATACCCTTGATGTAACGTAAAAATTTCCAGTCTTGACTTTTCTCAAAATGAAGTCCTTTTCACTTCATACGACGTTTAGAAGTACTTGTACTTGGCTCTACATGTTATTAGTTTGACAAAATACGCAATTTTCATATCAACTTTTAAACTATAAAACTAGAATGAACATAAAAGAGAAATTGAATCGACCGTGTCGTACATTCCCAGCGAGTGTTACTAAACTTGTACATCTATCTAGATCCAGAGAAAATGGCTAAATGTTGCAGTGTGATTGCGGCGATAGCCACGTCTCCTTTACCGCGGACTTAAAAAGAATTTTTAATTGCCCGTAAAGATTTTTTGAACGCCCAAGATACACCAGAATAATATGATTTAAACAGCGTTCTCACTGCGAATACCGCAATTGATTTATCGCCATTTAAAAAAAGCATGTTTAAATGTTAAATTTTGGAACGTAAGTTAGGAGCCACAATAGTGTATTGGGTAAGACAGTTTCTTCTCACCCGAAAACGCGGGGCTCGAATCTGCCGTCAGGACTTTTTTTCTTTTCTTTTTTCTTTTTTTTTTTTAACCCAAAGCTTTATAATCACAAATACAGAACACATTTTAACGATTAGATTTTTTTTTTTTTTTTAAGTGTATCACAAGTGAGTCTTGAAGGCCTTGCCTCTATTGTTGTTGCTTTTATATACATACATACATACATATATATATATATATATATATATATATATATATATATATATATATATATATATATAAGCATAGACATGTGTGTATGTGTATGTGTGCGTACATGCGTATATATGAGTGTACATGTGTGTAAAAAGCAAAATCAGTCAGCCAGGACGAATCACATTCAGCTGTTGGGATTTTCGATCGAGATTCTCCCCTCTGGTCGACGGTATAGAAGTATAAGGATGAAAGCCAATCGCTTCGCCAATAGCTTTTCCCCCAAAGCAGTCAATGCCCTGTCTCACAAACAAATCCAGTATTATTAGATAGAACTGTGCAATCAACAACTATCTACCTGAAGATCTAGTCATTAGCCCCATCCACATGTAATCTGCGGCTTCTGTTCAAACGTGTGTGTTTGTGTGTGTGTGTGTGTGTGTGTGTGTCCGCGCGCGCGCGCGTGCGCGCGTCCGTACGTGTGTGCATGTGTGTGTGTGTGTGTGTATGTGTGTGTGTGTGTGTGTGTGTGTGTGTGTGTGTGTGTGTGTGTGTGTGCATGCAAGTGTGAGTATGCACAAGTTTTTGTATTGATATGCAAAGTATGTATCCTCATTTCTATTTTATATGTGTCTGTGTATGATTTTCGATTTATGTTCGTACCTTTTTATGTACTATCCCCCCCGACCCCCAATATTCCTTGTGACCCCGGTACACTTGGTAATAAAGACATATTCTATTCTATTCTATTCTAATGTTTGTAATGGCTGGTGCTCCTGTCAGATTAGACCCATAGCTGCTCTCTATCTGTGCATTTGTATGTGTGAATATGTGTGTGTATGTATACGTGTGTGTGTGTGTGTGTGTGTGTGTGTGTGTGTGTGTGTGTGTGTGTGTGTGTGTGTGTGTGTGAATGTTTAACATACTTATGTGTGTCTGTTTTACATGCATATGTGTGCGCATGTTTGTGTGTACATGTGTGTGTGTGTATATGCATGTGTACATGTGTGCGTCGTGTGTGTATGTAAATGTGAGTGAGAGTGAGCGAGAGGTGTGTTGCAGTCCGCATTACCGAAGTAGAGAGTCACAGGAAACAATGGTTGTCGTTTTTTATTCTTTTGTGTGTGTGTGTGTGTGTGTGTGTGTGTGTGTGTGTGTGTGTGTGTGTGTGTGTGTGTGTGTGTGTGTGTGTGTGTGTGTGTGGTTGGGAGGGGTGTTATGTTTACATATTCTTTTCAAAAATCATATTGCAGGATACAATTTCTGCATTCACCCATTTTCACACACAGGCTTTTTTGTGTACCCCGCCATTTACGCAGCCATTTTCTAGCTTTTTGCTGGGTACATGTGGTTATGTTGATGTTTCCGTAATTCATTGAACACTGGCATGGAATGCAGGGTCTTTAAGGTTTTGATATTGTGTGTACATGAACAGAGAAACGGGATTGACCCCTTCACTGCTACTGATGAGTGTACCCATCAGTGAAGGGCTGTCACCTCACGGAGATAAGACAGAGCTTTCAGGTCAGGATGTCAGTGAAGGGTTGTCACCTCAGTAGGGTCAGACAGAGCTGACAGGTCAGGATGTCAGTGAAGGGCTGTCACCTCACTGAGGTCAGACAGAGGTGGCAGGTCAGAATGTCAGTTAAGGGCTGTCACCTCACTAGGGTCAGACAGAGCTTACAGGTCAGGACGTCAGTGAAGGGCTGTCACCTCACTGAGGTCAGACAGAGCTTACAGATCAGTATGTCAGTGAAGGGCTGTCACCTCACCGAGATAAGACAGAGCTTACAGGTCAGGATGTCAGTGAAGGGCTGTCACCTAACGGAGATAAGACAGAGCTCACAGGTCAGGATGTCAGTGAAGGGCTGTCACCTCACCAAGATCAGACAAAGCTTACAGGTCAGGATGTCAGTGAAGGGCAGTCATCTCACTGAGATCAGAGTTTACAGGTCAGGGTGTCAGTGAAGGGCTGTCACCTCACTAAGATAAGACAGAACTCATAGGTCAGGATGTTAGTGAAGGGCTGTCACCTCACCAAGATAAGACAGAGCTTACAGGTCAGGGTGTCAGTGAAGGGCTGTCACCTCACTGAGATCAGACAGATCTTACAGGTCAGGATGTCAGTGAAGGGCTGTCACCTCACTGAGATCAGACAGAGCTTACAGGTCAGGATGTCAGTGAAGGGCTGTCACCTCACTGAGATCAGACGGAGCTTACAGTTCAGGGTGTCAGTGTTACTTGACACGGCTTCAAGTCTTCGACATTCCTTATCTGAGGCAGACAGGATGTAGACATGAATAACATTTTGATTATGAACATTCGAGCTTGTGTGTGTGTGTTTGTTAGAGAGAGAGAGAGAGAGAGAGAGAGAGAGAGAGAGAGAGAGAGAGAGAGAATGTATGATGCACGCATACAGACTCCACTATTCATGTATATTTTTCATGGGGTAAAGGGTAGAGTGGGGAGAGAGAGCAGAGTTGGAAGGGGAGTGGTGGTCGGGGTGGTGAAAGAATCAGTGAACGGGAGGCCCATCTCCTGTTCATGTAAGGGAGACAATCGAAATAAAACTACCTCTGCTCTTCCACAGTTTCCTCCCTTAAACTCTCTCTCCCTCTTCCCCTCTCTCAATTTTTCTCTTTCTCTTTTATTTTCTGCGTTACTCTCTGTCGGCCTATCTGACCCTTTCTTTCTTTTTTCTGTTTCTCCTCCTCCTTTCACCCCTGTCATCCCTCTCAACAATCCTCTTGCTTGTCTTCTTCACTTCATCAGTGCCTTGTGAACACAGTTCATCTTGATCTACATTAATTTTGGTCTTGTCTATCGGGTACCTGCATGGCTCAGAAGGTTGTGAGTTCGAGTCTCCGGGTACACCCAAAATGTGAAGAGTAGGAATGTAGGATAAAATGAAACCAACCGAAAAAAAGCCATTGAAATAGGAATTAAAAAATAAATAAATAAATAAAACATGACAAAAAGAAAAAACAGTACAACAGTATGAAAAACCAAATTGGAAGAAAAATGAAACTTAGTTTTTGTTGTTGTTGCTGTAGCTGTAATATATATATATATATATATATATATATATATATAAACATGTGTGTATGTATATTTGTGTGTACATACGTATATATGCGTGTAAATGTGTGTAAAAAGCAAAATCAATCAGCCAGGATGAATCACATCCAGCTTTTGGGATTTTCGAGATGCTCCCTTCTGGTCGACGGTATGGAAGTATAAGGAGCCACGATAGTGTATTGAGTAAGACAGTTTCTTCTCACCCGAACACGCGGGTCCTTCGGGACTATTCTTTTTTCTTTTCTTTTTTTTTCTTTTAACCCGAAACTTTATAATGATAAATACAGAAAACATTTTAACGATCAGATTTTTTTTTAAAGTGTATCCCAAGTGAGTCTTGAAGGTCTTGCCTTTCTTGTTTGTTCTGTTTTTGTGTGTGCTTCAAAACCGGCTGTTATTGCAGAATGCTGCCTTTTGCTGTTTTCCTTTTTTGTTTCTTCTTTCTTTCTTTCTTTCTTTCTCTTTGTCTTCTTGGTTAATTTCGTCTTTCTTTTTCATTTCCGTTCCTTTTGCTGGTGTGTTTTTTTGTTGTTGTTTTTTTGTTTGTTTGTTTGTTTTTGGTGTTTTTTTTCAATTCGCTTCTTTTCGTTTTTCGTCCGTCCTTCTTTCTTTCTCTGTTCTTTCTTAAATTTGTCTTTCTTTTCTTCTTTCTCTTTCAGTTTTGTTCGCTTTCCACAAATTGCATTTGACTAATTAGATAATAGAATACAATACAATACAATACAATACAATACAATGCAATGCACCTTTATTCATCCATTTGGATATTAATTGTATATCCATAGGCTCTTCACTCACCTAACACAAACCATCTCTCTCTCTCTCTCTCTCTCTCTCTCTCTCTCTCTCTCTCTCTCTCTCTCTCTCTCTGTTTGTCACACACACACAAACAAACAAACAAGCAACATGACAAAGGTTGCTGGACCAGAAGATCCAAAAAGCTACAGAAATAATTTATCATGAAGCTTAAATTAAATTAAAGACACAAGCAAGCAGTACATGAATCATGACCGCTGTCGGCGTGTGCTTTCCCCCCCCCCCTCCCTACACCACACAGGAGACCAATGTGGCGGTGGTCCATGTGGTGGGGGCCATAATGGCCTTTGCGGTGGGCTGTGTGTATGCCTGGGTTCAAACCTACATCTCCTACAGAACCCGTCTGCCCGGTCACCACCAGTGCCTTCGACACTTCCGACTGCTGCTGTCTGTAGGCGTCACCTTGTGCTGCGTGCTGGGTATCCTTCGGCGGGGAGTCTGGTGGCGGCGATGGTTGTTTGTGGAGGTGGTGGTGTGTATGTGTATGTATATATATATATATATATATATATATATATATATTATGTATAAATGTGTGTATATATGTGTGTATATATTATGTATAAATGTGTGTATATATGTGTGTGTATATATATATATATATATATATATATGTATGTATGTATGTATGAAGTGAGAGAGAGAAATTGGTGTGTGTGTGTGTGTCTGTGCGTGTGTTCTCTCTCTCTCTCTCTCTCTCTCTCTCTCTCTCTCTCTCTCTCTCTCTCTCTGAATAAAAATCAATCAGTCAAATCAAATCAAATAAAAGAATATACTCTATTAACTTACATGGAAATTCACTTGTGTAATTACAGGCTCGTATTAAAACACGTTCTGAATACGATAAGGCACACCACAGTAAGGAGATTTAAACTACTCCTTCAGACAGTAAATTGTTATACGTCAATTTGTACAAATAAACTCGTCCAGTAAATAAATTTACATATATCAATAAAGTGCTCTCTAACTCGTCCAGTAAATAAATTTACATATATCAATAAAGTGCTCTCTATCTCTCTCACTCAATATCGCACACGCACACACACACACACACACACACACACACACACACACACACACACACACACACACACACACACATATATATATATATATATATAGAGAGAGAGAGAGAGAGAGAGAGAGAGAGAGAGAGAGAGAGATTTATTGAATAGGCCACAGCCCCTTTCAAACAGGGGTTGACAATCGACAGATATATTACTAATTACACAAACGAGAGAAAAAAGCCAAACAACATATATAAATGATTAGCAAATTCGTGGAAAAAAAAACTATGACCTTAACAGCAGTACAGTTGGAGTGTTCAGTGGGATTTCCAGACACAAACATGGCGACAAAGACCACTTCCATTGGTCGAAGAGTGACGAGGTATGTTATGTGTTCATATTGTTTTTCAGTGGACATGACAATCTGCTTGTTGTTGTTGTTGCAATTTTAGTCATCCTCCATCATTGTAATTATTATGTGAATCATTTTCCCCCTCTTCTTCTTCTTCTCGTTCTTGTCCTCCTTTTTAATCATATAATTCATCATACTCATCATCATCATATTCATCATCATCACCATTGTCATCATTATCATCATCGTTATTATCACTGTCATTGTTATTGTTGATGTCTTTGCTCATGTCGCTGTTTCTCGTGTTGTTAACATATTTTCTTCTGATTGTATGGTTATTATTGATTTCAGGATTGTTTAATTAATGACTGATATCTGGCATACCCGATGCAAGCTTAAACAGTATTCGAAGAAGCGTTGGCCCCCATACTGGAGTTTGAAAAAAAAAAATAAATAAATAAATAAAATAAATAAATAAATTTAAAAAAACATATATAAATTACATTCAGAACAGAACACTATGAAAGCAAATTATTTATTTGTCGTGTACACACACACACACACACACACACACACACACACACACACACACACACATTCTGTACGATATGCAGTTTTACAAAATGCTGCGCAGTACAAATCACCGGTTCACAACAATCGATATGCAACTATGGAATATTGTATATCTCTGGTCACGATGTTTTTGACTTTTTGCATTCGTTATCAGTTGTTTCGCTTGTCAGTTTAACGACTTCTCTTTTACGAAGTCCTTTAAGTAATTTCCTGTAACTGTATTTAGAGTTGTTTTGTTGTTGTTGTTTTTTACTTCCAAATTTCACCCACATTTTTACCCTCATTTGCCCAGTTTCTCCCAACCCTCCATTCATCCACATCTCCCACCCCTTCTAACCGATAATACTCAGATGTATTCATAAATACTTTAACAAAATGTCTTCAATCACCGATATGTGTGACGGGACATTAAACAAAATTCCTCCTCCATACATTTGGTAGCCCATGTCTTGTAACTCATGTTCTTGTCTACCATCTATAAGATGTGTAATAGTACTATCTTTCTTTTGTTCCTCTGAACCTTCCATACATCTCCTCTGTTCGTCAGGGCTTCGCGGAGTACGTCATCGCGACAGTGGCAGAATGGATCATCGCGTTTTCGACGGCCATCTTTTTCACCACCTTCTCCAGAGAGTTCCGCCACTTTACCGTTGCCATGCCGATCGAGTTCATGATCGTTTCCATGGAGGTCAGCGACACACCGGTTGTCAACGGCAATGGCGGCACCGGCGACAACGAGAGCCAGCTGGAGTTGAACAGGGAGATGGCCACGACTGGTGTGGAGTTCACTGTGGCCTCTGGGACTTTGAAGGAATAGTGATGAGGGTGTCAGGGACTTTGAAGGAATAGTGATGAGGGTGTCAGGGACTTTGAAGGAGTAGTGATGAGGGTGTCAGGGACTTTGAAGGAGTAGTGATGAGGGTGTCAGGGACTTTGAAGGAATAGTGATGAGGGTGTCAGGGACTTTGAAGGAGTAGTGATGAGGGTGGTGGAGGCATTGTGGGGTTCCGGGAAGGGAAGTGAGGGTGCGTGGGCGAGGTGGTAGGGGCTGATGGGAGAGCGTGGGATGACTTGAAGGTGTCGGTGTTAACGATAATACGTGCAAATTGGTGGGCGGAAGTGGGAGTATTATATATATATATATATGTGTGTGTGTGTGTGTGTGTGTGTGTGTGTGTGTGTGTGTGTGTGTGTGTGTGTGTGTGTGTGTGTGTGTGTGTGTGAAAAACACAGAGAGAGAGAGAGAGAGAGAGAGAGAGAGAGAATTAATACTTCTTTCCCCGGAAATAACAGATAAGCGCTGACACGTTTTGTTTGTTGTGTTGTTTTTTTGTTGTTCTTTTTCCTCCTTAACCAGTCACAGAGATAGAAAGGGTGCGGGGTGTACAACCAAGAATATTTCAGTTTGAAAATGCACACCTTCGTTTTGTTTTTTTGGTGTGTTTTTTTTGTCATAGCTTCAGCTGTTTATTGGTGTGTTCGTTTCATTTTGAGGAAGTTGATCCAGTTAAAAGCACACAGAGTTGTTGTTGTTGTTGTCATCCTTGTGGCCCTGATCTACCTAGAAGGCCACAACGAAAGGTCATGCGTGATGTCTTTCTGTTGCTACTATGCCTCGTCACCAGGATCAGCTAGTTCCTGAGCAAAATAAACATTTGAAAACCTTGAGGAAAACAAATCCTAGAACCTCTGTTGACTCAATCGTGACCAGTGAGAAAGATCCAGGAGTTAGAGGGAGGGGAAGGAAGAGAAGGGAGGTGGTGCTGACCTGTTGATCAATCGTGTCAAGGTTGAAAGAGCGCATGAATACAAATATCTATTCTTGATCATAAGCCGAATTGTACTCCTTATGTAAATTCCAGTCACAAAAGGTGCCAGTCTCGCATCTGTTATCTACAGAAACTCCGAAACAACGGAGTTATTTCAAAACTACTTCAAGGATTTTTTTTAATTATTATTATTATTGAATCTGCTTTAACTTTCTCGTTTATATGCTGGTACGGGGGTCTCACTGTAAAAAATGAGAATGTTTTGAACAAGGTTGTGAATGTATGCAGTAAGGTTGTGGGTGTGAGACAGGACAGCTTGAAGTGCATTGTACAGTGTCAGAGTACGACACAAAAGCCATATGCAGCCATACGCTAGCAAGTTATTATCAGCTCTTGCCTTCAGGCAAACATTTCTGTGTTCCAAGATCAAACACAAACAGAACCGAATGCAGTTTTTATTCCAACGTCAATTCAGCTGTTAAACAATAATGATTAGTAATTAGATATGTGATACCATGAAAATGTTATGCTTCAGTGTATGTGCGTGTATGCTACTTTACGCTTATCCCTTTACTGTGATTATTATTGCACGTGTATGGCTGTGATAATGTATGTGTGATTTACTCTAAGTTACCTTTTAATGATTTTTGTTGTGTTAGTGTTGTCTACTGTGATTATTGATGGTATGCATGGTTTGCTCTGGGTTAACATTTAAGCATTTTTATGGCTTTTACGTATACATGTTAAATGACTGTGATTCTCGTTTGTTGTTTATGTGTTTCTACACCACAAATGAATTTCTTTTGTTGGGATAATAATGCATTCTGGATGCTGTATTCAGGACATATAGTCGGGAATGAACAACTTCGATACCTGGCCAGGGGTGATCAGTCATGTGTTGGGGTTTTTTTGTTGTTGGTTTTTGACTCACTTGTGTAAACAAAGTGAGTCTATGTTTTAACCCGGTGTTCGGTTGTCTGTATGTGTGTGTGTGTGTGTCTGTGTGTCCGTGGTAAACTTTAACATTGACATTTTCTCTGCAAATACTTTGTCAGTTGACACCAAATTTGGCATAAAAATAGGAAAAAAATTCAGTTCTTTCCAGTCATCTTGTTTAAAACAATATTGCACCTCTGGGATGGGCACAAAAAGATATTTTAAAAAAAGCAGCCTAATTATATGCAAACTGCATTTACTGTTATATTTATATTTTTTGTATTCTCTAAACTTGGCACTTTGACCTCTTATTCTGACACAACAACGAGAGGAGTCATTATTATCATCTTTTGTTCAAACAGGAACTTCTTTTGCTAAGCATGGAATTTTTATTTATTTTGCAAACGTTTAGGTGCAGCTAGTAAAAAAAGGGAAATTACTCTGTAATTAATGCTAGGGGACTTAATTTATCACAAAGTGAGTCTTGAAGGCCTTGCCTCTCTTGGTTTTTTTGTTTTTTTGTTTTTTTTTCAACACCGTGGTCATTACTGCTTCAGCAGCCTTCCATGATGGGAGGGACACAGCATGGTGGGTCACCGCACGACACGTATCCATCTCTCACGGTTGTGTGCTGGTGCCTGGGTTTGGGCAGTGCTCCTTCCTGTCCGCTCAGTGATGTTATCCGTCTATCTCTCGCTATGTCTTCCCCTTCTCCTCTTCCTCTGGACTGTTCCCTGAAGGGTGGTCTTGGAGAGGAAGAGGCCTCATGTCCTGGTTACGTGGCTATACCACTTCAACTTCTTTTTTTTCTCTCACAGTAGACAGCAAGTCTTCATGATAACATGCATAGCAGTAATTAGGATTGTTAACGTGTTTGGTGACCATGACCTTATATCGAGGATGCTTCATGGCTTGGGTATGTGAGTTTTTGAAAACTCACTGCTTTGTAAAATATATGCGTTCTGATTTCAACACAAAATCCGATGCATTTGTTTGCTGTGTTAATGTATGTATGTGTGTATGTATGAATCGTGTGTTATTTTCATTTGTTGATTTGTTTTAATTTTGATAAGATACAGAGTTGATTGGAATTCGTGGGACTTGTTTACATACATACCTTTTTTTTAAATATGTGTATGTGTACACTTAATTGCACACCACGTGATTTGTTTTCATGTTGATCAATGCTGTTGTCTTTCAGTAATATCGTTATTTTTCCAGTCAGAATATTAACGCCTATGATCAATATAACAGGACCGATTGATAAAAAACAACAAAAACAACAAAACACGTGTTCCGTCGCCCTTTTCTGCAACCGAAGGTGACTGTACTTTTGCACTCAGCGCACGTGAAACAGCACATATGATCCACTTTGTGGTCACTTTCCCAACCCGATTAGAAGGTGGCAGAATGGTAAAGACGCTCAGCTGCCAACACAGAGAGTCCGTGTGGGTGACGGTTCAAATCCCGCTGTCGCCCTTTCTCCCAAGTTTGACGGGAAAACAAATTGAACGTCTAGTCTTTCGGATGAAACGATAAACCGAGGTCCCGTTGCAGCACGCACTTGGCGCACTGAGAAAGAACCCATGTCCAGGAGAATGTTGTCCTCTGGCAAAATTGTAAGCATGTACTCAAGGCCTGACAAGTACGTTGGGTTATGCTGCTGTCATGCATCTGCCTAGCTGATGTGGTGTAGCGTATAATTATGGATTTGCCCGAACGCAGTGACGCCTCCTTTAGAAACTGAAACTGAATAGTGCCCCAGAAACAGAGGAAAGCACGCTGTGATTTTGGTGTTCCCTCATTTCTTTTCGACCCTATCAGTGCAGCTACAGTTTCCTCCCTTTGTCCAGCCGTGCAGACAGGCGTGCATGTGAAATGAAAAATAGTGACTCGCAAAACACTGCCATCAAATGCGACAGAATTCTCATTACCATTAATGTCGTATTTCACAACCCACACACGAACCCTCTGAGATGCTTCTTCAGTTGTAAAGACGATGTGGGCGCTTCCCCATGGTTATTGATTTTACAATCAATCGATTCGCTAAAATCAAATGCAGAAGGAAATAGTAGCAAACTGACATGTGAACAATTATATCAAACCGTAGAAATCCCGGAAATAGCTGAACGATATTACTTCATTCTGGTTCAGTAGTACTCTGTTACAAATATTGTCAAAAACGGCGATAATGATGTGGGTGGATATATGTTATGAGGCAATGAAAACTGAAAACATACATCGCCTTTTCCAGCTGGCTACCTGTGCTGAACTGTCTCTCATGTGTCTCACTTTCGCATCTTACCTGAGTCGTCTTAAATGGCTTTCTGTCAATCAAGAAAAATCAAACTCCTTTTTACAATGATTTCATCTGTCATATGATCATTTCATGATGGTGCGAAACTTGCTGAAAGTTATGCAATGCCCACCCCTCTCTCTCACTGACTCTCTCGCGTTCTCTCTCTCTCTCCCTTTCCTCCTTCCCTTTTCGCTATCTCTCTCTTCCTCTCTCTCTCTCTCTCTCTCTCTCTCTCTCTCTGCTTGTCTGCCTGCCTTTTATCTCTCCTTCTTTCTCTTCCTCTCTCTCTCTCTCTCTGCTTGTCTGCCTGTTATCTCTCTTCCTCTCTCCCTCTCTCTTTCTCTCTCTGCTTGTCTGCCTGCCTGTTATCTCTCCTTTTGCTTCCCCCCTCTCTATCTCTCTTCCTCTCTTTCTCGTTCTGCCCCTCTATCTCTCTCTCCCTCTCTCTCTGTGTCTCTCTTTCTGTTCCTCTATATCTCTCCCCTGCCATCTCTCCTCATCCGCACTGTCCGGTTCCCCTTCTCAGCTATTGTGTCAAGGACATTCATGTTCTCAGTGACCAAAAGATTTGAGCGTTTGAACAATAAACTGTCATGCGAACCGTTCGTGATGGTGTTGGTAATTTTACTTAAAATACCGAATCTGGATTGTTTCACTTTACACACACAAACACACACACACACACACACACACACACACACACACACACACACACACCACACACACACACACACACATACAAAGTACATACTTTCACATATTTTCGCAACACAAATACACAGACAACACAAATACACACGTTTGTCACACACGCACACAGACGACCCACCACACAAGTATGCGTACAGGAGACAGCAGAAACACATGATTCACGTGCAAATTTTTTTTTTAAGACAAAAAACAGGCAGTAACGAAAACAAGACAGTGGAGCTCACGAATGGTGACAGGCTTGTCAAAAAACACTTTCAGAAAACTTGCTCACACAGTCGCTGGTAAAGGACGCGCTCTTTTTCTTTATTCTTATTTCATTTTATTTTTGTTGTTGTTGTTGCTTTGTGCATGCCTTTCAATGGACTTGTACGCTTTAAATTCGACGTGTGTGTGTGTGTGTGTGCAGCTACATGCTTCACGTGTTGGCACATATTGTATGGTTCGTTATTCATTTCTTCTGTAGTCTGCATGATGACTACCTTCACGTGCTTTAATTAAGGTCCGTTGTGACGTGTAGTAGGGAATCTCGCTGTGTGGGGAATTAGTGTTCAGATTTTCCTCAGAAAGTGACAAAGGCAAGAAACAGGTGAAGAAAAGAATATGTGCCAAGAAAATGTGACAGGAGGAGTGGTCGAATGCTGGTTGCAAGTGACGATGGCAACACACATAATAATGATATTTTTTTGCGCTGAATCTTGTGCAGAGACAAATGAAAGCGCTTTCGCACCAGTCATTCACACGCATGCATAACTCTAAAACTGGAGAAACTGAAGACAAGAGGCAGGGAAGGGAGGCAATTTTGGGAAGAGGTGGGTTTTAAGGCCAGACTTGAAAGAGCTGAATATGGAGACTTGACGAAGCGAAAGAGGAAGTTCATTCCAATTGCAAGGTCCAGAGACAGAGAAAGAACGGCGGCCAACAGTCGAGTGTTTGAACCTGGGTATAGAACAGGTTAAGAAAAGAATATGTGTCAAAGAAAATTTGACAGGAGTGGCAGAATGCTAATTTCAAGTGATGAACAGGTGAAGAAAGGAATATGTGCCTAGAAACAACAGGAGGAGTGATCAAATGCTAGTTCCAAGTGATGGAGGCAACAAACAGGTTTGTGACAAGAAAATGCGACAATGGGAGTGGTCGAATGCAAGCTAGTTTCCTCATTATCGATAATCGTGACACCTTTTCTCTCGTGAACGAAATGGATTCCGGTTCACGGCCAAGAAGTGGATACTGGGTGAAACGTGGCGGATTATGAACGAAGGAACAACGAGGAAATTACCAGTCGACACAACATAGAACAGGTCAGAAAACAGAACAGTGACTGTCTCCTTCAGCATCTGTAGGCCTCTGTGTGTGTGTGTTTGTGTGTGTGTGTGTGTGTGTGTGTCTGTCTGTCTGTCTGTCTGTCTGTCTTCTTCACTTACTCGCGCGTATGAGATGAGCCGGCAATATCCACAGTTCTTCCCCTGTACCTTTCCGTGCAGAAGACGGGAAAAGTTGTAGACTGGTTAATAACAATGTAATACATACTCTACATTTCTTCCTCTCCACTCTTTGACTGGCCTTCTTTACGTCATTCGACAGGAGAAGAAATATGGTATTGCCGGCGTATACATACACACACACACACACACACACACACACACACATATATATATATATATATATATATATATATATTGTAACACATCCATTACACACACACACACACACACACACACACACACACACACACACACACACACACACACACACACACATATATATATATATATATGTATATATGTATATATATATATATATATATATATATGTGTGTGTGTGTGTGTGTGTGTGTGTGTGTGTGTGTGTGTGTGTGTGTGTGTGTGTGTGTGTGTAATGGATGTGTTACAATAATACTGTGAAACTAGTAATTTCATGAAATCCTTTAAAGTTATGGTTGTTTTGTCTGATCACTGTGGCCACACAAACAGAGAGAGGGTATCACACACACACACACACACACACACACACACACACACACACACACACACACACACACACACACACACACACACACACACACACAGAGAGAGAGAGAGAGAGAGAGAGAGAGAGAGGTGTGGGAGGGATGGAGAGAGACACACACACAGACAGACAGAGAAAGAACTAATGCACCCACATCGTGTGTTCGATTTCTCAGAGGCGGAAGAAAGTCATAGGTTTATTTGATATTTCATTTTGTAAACATTTTACATATCATCATACTGGTTAAGCAGGTGTGACCATAGTTTTGAAAAGTATGAACAGGTCACAAATATTATCTCGGCAACAAAACGGACCTTTCTGACAGGTGATGACACACAGCAGTGACGATACACAGCAGTGACGATACACAGCAGTGACGACACACAGCAGTGACGACACACAGCAGTGACGATACACAGCAGTGACGACACACTGCAGTGACGATACACAGCAGTAACGACACACTGCAGTGACGATACACAGCAGTGACGACACACTGCAGTGACGACACACTGCAGTGACGACACACTGCAGTGACGACACACTGCAGTGACGATACACAGCAGTGACGACACACTGCAGTGACGACACACAGCAGTTACGACACACTGCAGTGACGACACACACACTGCAGTGACGATACACAGCAGTAACGACACACTGCAGTGACGATACACAGCAGTTACGACACACAGCAGTGACGACACACAGCTGTGACGACACACTGCAGTGACGACACACTGCAGTGACGATACACAGCAGTGACGACACACTGCAGTGACGATACACAGCAGTAAGGACACACAGCAGTAAGGACACACAGCAGTAACGACACACTGCAGTGACGATACACAGCAGTTACGACACACTGCAGTGACGACACACACACTGCAGTGACGATACACAGCAGTGACGACACACACACTGCAGTGACGATACACAGCAGTGACGATACACAGCAGTGACGACACACTGCAGTGACGATACACAACAGTGACGACACACTGCAGTGACGATACACAACAGTGACGACACACTGCAGTGACGACACACACACTGCAGTGACGATACACAGCAGTAACGACACACTGCAGTGACGATACACAGCAGTGACGATACACTGCAGTGACGACACACACACTGCAGTGACGATACATAGCAGTGACGACACACTGCAGTGACGACACACACACTGCAGTGACGATACACAGCAGTGACGACACACTGCAGTGACGATACACACACACACAGCAGTGATGATACACAGCAGTTATGATACACAGCAGTAACGATACACAGCAGTGACGATACACAGCAGTAACGACACACTGCAGTGACGATACACAGCAGTGACGATACACTGCAGTAACGATACACTGCAGTGAACACACACTGCACCACCAAGGACATTAAAAAGCAAGACTTGTGAATCACTTTCGTAAACATATACTGTTTGACCAGCGCATATTTTTTTAATTTAATTTTTATAATTTTAATGTTTAATTTGACTTTTATTTTGACGTTCTCTGTGACTGCCCCTGACACGCTAAATTTTATCTTTCCTTGAAGACTGTTCTGCTCTATGTGCCCCAAAACATTATATACGAGGAAGAGCTCTTTCTACGAATACTGGTGTTGATAACGATATAAATTATATCCGAATTCCTCCTTTGGCATTGATAGAACATTCTGTATATTTACTATTTTTTAATCTGACTCTTAATCTTAGACGGAAAGGATATCATATTGGGAAGGGGGTGTAGATGGGGGAGGTAGGGGACGGGGTTGTTTGAAAGGAATTCTTGTCCGAGGAAGAATTCCTTTCTCTCCCCTCTTGAAGAAAGACAATGAAAATAGAGATCAAGTAAGAGAAAAGCACAAATGACAGAAAGAAGTGTCCCCCCCTCCTCTTCCCTCCTAGCCCCCTCCTGTCTGTCTGTTTGTCTGTCTCTCTCTGTCTCTGTCTCTGTCTCTACTCGATTGTAGTGGGGTGTTTTTTAAATGGGGCGTGGGCTCTTTTCGGGGATCAGCTTAATTAAACGATGCCAGCTTTCAGAGTTGCTTCTACACAGTCTTGCTTGTTTTTTTGGGGGATAGTACCGCTTGTCGTGCTTATTATCCTGTCCCTCAGTTCTACATCGTTGTAATTTTCTCTTCCGTCGACCATTTCCTGTAACTAGGTGACCGCCAGTTACAGCTGCTTCTTTGTTCATAACACTGGGATATGTTATTTACCAACTTGTAATGTTTTTTATGGGTTTGGTTTTGGTTCTGAGCATAGAAGTATCACCTACAGTGTAGCAGGTTTAATTCTTGTCACATAGTATTATGACTTACAGTGTAGCAGTTTTAATTCTTGTCACATAATTATTGTGTATAAAACAACATACAGTGTAAATATCATTTTGTACATTTAGTTGATCACGCCCACCTTATCTAACCGCTGTCTATCTTATCCAACCTTATCCCACCCTACCTAACCGCTGTCTATCTTATCCAACCTTATCCCACCCTATCTAACCGCTGTCTATCTTATCCAACCTTATCCCACCTTATCTAACCACTCAAAACGTTTTCAGTGTAACTTCGATCATTCGAACACTCACTTCTTCTTTTTTTTTCTTTTTTTTCACCAGATTCTTTTATCTTTCCTCCACCACCACCCCCACCACCCACCCCCGACACCCCAGCCCCACACACAAAAAAAGAAACCAATCCAAAGTAAGCACTGTCATGAACAACACACACACTATCACGAACAACATACAGCATACACACAAAGTCCATCCGGACGTTTAATTAAATGTCCGTGACTTCCGTCCGTTTCCCGTCCTGTCCTTCGTCACGCTCGTTCTCTGACGCGGGCTCTGGCTCCTGCTGCTGTTGCTGCTGCTGCTGCTGTTGCTGCTGTCCGCTGGCGGGCATGACATCCTCGGTGCCTTCCTCGTGGGCCTCCAGGTTCGTCCTGACCTGAGGCAGCTCCTCCCTCTTGAAGAGCCATTTGTCGTCGCCCAGGAGGTCGGCCAGTTTGAGCAGGAACGGGGAGTAGAACTCGGAGAGGAGGGAGACGGTCTCGGGCATCATGTTCCCCTCCTCCTCCCTGGTCCGGCCCTTCCGGGTGACGGGGATGTCGGTCAGCTTCAGCAGGTTGTACTCGTCCAGGCGTTCTGGTTGGGTGAGCATGGGGAGAGGGGTGGGGGCGAGGGGGGACCGTGAGCCTCAGTCGCCTCGTTATTGGTTTTTAGTGGGCGTGGGTCGTTTCAGTGAGGTGGTTGTGTGTGTGTGTTTGTGTGTGTGTGTGTGTGTGTGTGTGTGTGTGTGTGTGTGTGTGTGTGTGTGTGTGTGTGTGTGTGTGTGCGAGTGTGTGTGTGTGTGTGTGTGTGTGTGTGTGTGTGTGTGTGTGTGTGTGTGTTTTGAGTTTGTTCGTTGGTGGTGGTGGTGGTGGTGTGTGCGTACACCTGTTTAGTTTTAGTGGCGTGGGTAGTTTCAGTGAGGTGAGCTGTGTTTTTTTTGTGTGTGTGTTCGTTTTGAGTTGGTGGTTGTTAGTGGTGGTGGTGGTGGTGGTGTATGTGTGCGTACATCTCGTTAGTTTTAGTGGCGCGGATAATATCAGTGAGTTGTTTTTTGTGGGGTTTTGTGTGTGTGTGTGTGTGTGTGTGTGTGTGTGTGTGTGTGTGTGTGTGTGTGTGTGTGTGTGTGTTGAGTTGGTTGTTGTTGGCGGTGGTGGTGATGGTGTGTGTAGGTGTGTGTGCGTGCGCGCCCGTGCGCGTGCGCGTCCGTGTGTGTGTGTTGGGGGCAGACAGACGAGATTAGAGCGTGTGTGTATGTGTGTGTGCGGTGGATGGTGAGGGTAGTGTTAGAAAGAGAGACAGAAACGGAGTCACCCTTTTGTGTGCATGCGAGCAGCTAAATACTGACATTTGTTTCTTCTCTCTGTTTGTTATTTTTTATGTATGTCTATTGTCTGTTTCTACAAACACCATATTGTATAGGGCTTTGACCTCCCTAGAAGTGATGGTGCTTTAGAAACGTCCTTCGTTGGTGGTGGTGTTGACTTTGTTATCATCAGCAGCAGCAGCAGCAGCTGCAGTAGCAACAGCATCATCGTCATCATCGTTATCGCTATTGCTGTTATATCATCATCATCGTCATCATCATCATCATCATCATCATCACCACTATGATTATCATTATCATTATTTTCTATTATTAGAAGTCGCAGCAGCGGTAGCATCCAAAATGGTGTCTGTCTTCTTTCCTTTTCGTTTTCCAAAAATAATAACAAGTATCCTCTGTCTTGACTCGGTTCCCTTACCCAGACCCAGGTGGCCAAAGATCTGCATCAGATGGCCTTTGACGTCCTGCGCGTACTCTTCGAACTTCAGGATCAGAATCTGCTCGCGAGGGAACACCCGGAACCAGTCCTCCAGGAAAACGGGGTACATGCCCTCCGACAGGCGGATCTGAAACAGGACAACGAACTGTATCTGTATCTGAAACTACGACACATTCGACAGCATTGGACAGAAATAATTATACTGACCACGGCACCATAGAGAAGCGATCACTCTCACCATAGCATCATAGAGAAGCGATCACACTCACCATAGCATCATGGAGAAGCGATCACACTCACCATAGCACATCACAGCACATCACACTCACCATAGCACAATAGAGAAGAGACCACACTCACCATAGCACATCACACTCACCATAGTACATCACACCCACCATAGCACCATAGAGAAGATACCACACTCACCATAGCACACCACACTCACCATAGTACATCACACTCACCATAGCACCATAGATAAGAGATCACACTCACTGCAGTATTTGAGAGAAGAAGAGACACACCAGAGACGCCACTCGTCACAGTATGAAGTGTTGAAGAGAAAAAGATGATACTCTCCACAGCATCGGAGAGAAGACAGACTCGCCACAACTCCAGAAAGAAGAGAAGACACCCTCGACAGCATTTGAAAGAAGTGATTCTGACCACAGCACATAGAGAAGAGATACTGACCACAGCATCAGAGAAGAGATACTGACCACAGCACACAGAGAAGAGATACTGACCACAGCACACAGAGAAGAGATACTGACCACAGCATCAGAGAAGAGATACTGACCACAGCACACAGAGAAGAGATACTGACCACAGCATCAGAGAAGAGATACTGACCACAGCACACAGAGAAGAGATACTGACCACAGCATCAGAGGAGAGATACTGACCACAGTACATAGAGAACAGATACTGACCACAGTACCTAGAGAAGAGATTCTGACCACAGCACACAGAGAAGAGACTCTGACCACAGCACACAGAGAAGAGATACTGACCACAGTACACAGAGAAGAGATACTGACCACAGCATCAGAGGAGAGATACTGACCACAGTACCTAGAGAAGAGATTCTGACCACAGCACATAGAGAACAGATACTGACCACAGTACCTAGAGAAGTGATTCTGACCACAGCACACAGAGAAGAGATACTGACCACAGCATCAGAGAAGAGATACTGACCACAGCTTCAGAGAAGACATACTCACCACAGCACACAGAGAAGAGATACTGACCACAGCATATAGAGAAGAGATACTGACCACAGCACATAGAGAAGAGATACTGACCACAGCACACAGAGAAGAGATACTGACCACAGCACACAGAGAAGAGATACTGACCACAGCACACAGAGAAGAGATACTGACCACAGCATCAGAAAAGAGATACTGACCACAACACATAGAGCAGAGATACTGACCACAGCACATAGAGAAGAGATACTGACCACAGCATCAGAAAAGAGATACTGACCACAGCATCAGAGAAGACATACTCACCACAGCACACAGAGAAGAGATACTGACCACAGCACACAGAGAAGAGATACTGGCCACTGCATCAGAGAAGAGATACTGACCACAGCATCAGAGAAGAGATACTGACCACAGCACACAGAGAAGAGATACTGACCACAGCACACAGAGAAGAGATACTGACCACAGCATCAGAGAAGAGATACTGACCACAGCACATAGCGAAGAGATGCTGACCACAGCATCAGAGAAGAGATACTGACCACAGCACACAGAGAAGAGATAATCACCGCAGCACCATCAGAGAGAAGAGATGACACTCACCACAGTATCGGAGAAGAAGGCATACTCACCACAGCACCAGAAAGAAGAGAAGACACCCTCGACAGCATTTGAAAGAAAATTTTCTGACCGCTGCATATAGAGAACAGATACTGACCACACCCCCATAAGAGAGAAGAGATGACACTCTCCACAGAATCGGAGAAGAAGACATACTCACCACAGCACCAGAACGAAGATACGACACCCTCGACAGCATTTGAAAGAAGATATACTGACCCACGGCATGTAGAGATGAGATACTGACCACATCATCAGACAGAAGACACGACACACTCACGACAGCGTTGGAGAAGAGTGAAGCGTTGTAGGCGCAGTGGCGCACGGAGGTCTTGGCGAAACACTCGCGGTAGGTCTGCACGGCCTGCACAGTGAAGGTGTGGAACAGGGAGGCTGTGGCGTTCTCGAACTCCTGCACGTACGGCACGTTGGCCAGGAACCGGGAATACAGCCTGCACAGCATCAACAGCGGTGTGAATAGGGATGAGGAGGAGGAGGAGATTGCGAGGAAGTGAGGAACAGAATCTAGCATGCCATCGGGCCCTATGGTGATCTTCTCACCACTGTGAAAAAAACGCAAATTGAGGTGATATGGGCACATCACAAGATCAACAGGACTTGCAAAGACGATTCTGCAGGGCACTGTACAAAGAGGAAGAAGGAGAGGCAGAGATGGGCAGACAGACATCCCAGAATGGACAGGTCTGAGGCTGAGCGAGGCCCTTAGGGAAGACAACAGCCCAGAATGGACAGGTCTGAGGCTGAGCGAGGCCCTTAGGGAAGACAACAGCCCAGAATGGACAGGTCTGAGGCTGAGCGAGGCCCTTAGGGAAGACAACAGCCCAGAATGGACAGGTCTGAGGCTCAGCGCCCAGAATGGACAGGTCTGAGGCTGAGCGAGGCCCTTAGGGAAGACAACAGCCCAGAATGGACAGGTCTGAGGCTCAGCGCCCAGAATGGACAGGTCTGAAGATGAGCGAGGCCCTTAGGGAAGACAACATCCCAGAATGGACAGGTCTGAGGCTGAGCGAGGCCCTTTGGGAAGACAGCAGCCCAGAATGGACAGGTCTGAGGCTGAGCGAGGCCCTTAGGGAAGACAGCGGCCCTGAATGGACAGGTCTGAGGCTGAACGAGGCCTTTAGGGAAGACAACAGCCCAGAATGGACAGGCCTGAGGCTGAGCGAAGCCCTTTGGGAAGACAGCATCCCAGAATGGACAGGTCTGAGGCTGAGCGAGGCCCTTTAGGACGCAGAAAACAGAGAAGGATGGAGGAAGGTGGTTGACAGGTTATCTGTGCTGCCCCAACGGTCATCCAGGCCATACCAAGGGACAAGTGAAGTGGTGAAGAAGTGATGAGGAGGTTGCTGATGCTGATGCTGATGCTAATGCTGATGCTGCTGCTGATGCTGATGATGATGATGATGATGACGATGACGATGACGATGATGATGATGACGATGACGATGGTGATGATGATGATGATGATGATGATGATGACGATGACGATGAAGCGTCGTGGCAGAGTCGTATAGACGTTGGACTTCTGATCCAGTCTTCACCAGTTATCAGGGTTTAACGTCCCGTTTCGGTATGGTCTTGCGTCCTCGGGAACCCCCTCTCCCTCCCCCTCCTCCCCTCCCCCCTCTCCCCCTTCCCCTCCCCCCCCCTCTCCTCCACTTTACTCCGACTTCTCCTCGCGGTACCCGACATGAGTTGGGGAAGAATGCTAAAACGGCAAAAGAGAGGACTGGGCTTTGCCTTCCTACGCCGAGCCCTCGACACAGATGATAAATATGAATGAATTCACTGCCCCCAATGGCCGTAAAAAACCTATGGTACCTTTAACCTTTATATATATATGTATAAGGCCCAACGCTCAGTTTACATCACAGACTGACATAAGCTTACAGTTGGGCCAACAGCAAAGTGAGAGCTATGTGATCAATTGTTTCTCCATTGCAGTGGGAAGTCATTTACAGTTTAGTCTTTTGTGAAGGACTATGACTCTCAAACTAGGAGGTCAGATTGGGCTGGCTCTTAGTGCTGCGGCTTCGGGGGCTGGTTGGCCTTTGCGAACCATCCCAACACCGACTGTCCTTAAACCCTTATGGCCGAGAGAGAGTGGAAGATGTAACTTGGGCAAGACACTCTCCACTGTTATCAGATTCTAGCCCAGATAGTTGGGACATCAGTTGCCTCTTCTGCTGTTTTGATGGTCATAGTCGGACACGACTGACTGTCATATACATACATATATATATATATATATGTGTGTGTGTGTGTGTGTGTGTGTGTGTACTTATATCGATCTATCTATCTATCTATATGTGTGTGTGTGTGTGTGTACTGTGACGTCACGGGCAGTTATGCTATGACGCACTCACCGTTCCACGGGGTCCCTCAGGATGACGACAATGCGGGCCTCGGGGAAGATGTGACGTATGAAGGTGGCCGGAATGACGCGCGGCTCCGAGCAGCCGTCATTGCCGTCGAACACGTCCCACTGTGTGTTCTCCGTCAGGTAGGTGGGCGACGCGTCCCCTGAACGCAGCAGACATGACAGGCACCGTTCAGAATTATGTTGTTTGGAAGTATGCAGCTAATGTGTGTGACAGGACTCTTTGTTCTGTTTTCAGAAATTCAAACATGCATTAATGGGCAGGCAGGCGCGAAGCAGTACTAAATGCGCTTGTGCCTACTACCTACACATGCACTTTTGCACGCACACACGCGCGCACGTGCTCGCGCGCGATCATATGCATGCACATACACGTCGTTGGCCAGGAAGCACGCATGCGCGCTCACACACACACACACACACACACACACACACACACACACACACACACAAAGACAGGACCGTGGTGGCCGGCAGTGCTGGGTCAATTACCGAATATGGACTCGGATTTTCCTTTGTAGAGGAGCTCTTTGGTCAGGTTCTTCCCGTGCTTCCCCACCAACTCTTTGGCGTACTCCTTCAGGCTGACAGGGTCTGCAACACACACACACACACACACACACACACACACACACACACACACACACACGCACGCACGCACGCACGTACGCGCGCACTCACACACACACACACACACACACACACACACACATACATACACAGTTCAGTGATTCACAATGCACCTTTCGAATACTTTTTTTTAGATTACCTACAAACGTACAGTACAACACAGTATAGTAGAGTAGAGAATAAAACAGAAAAAGATCACAGACTGACATAAGCTTACAGCTGGACCAACCAACAACAAAGTGAGAGCAATATAATGAATGGTTCCTCCATTGCAATAGGACGCCATTTACAGCCTTGGGTCTATTTTCACGAAAGACTAAGCGGTAAATGACTACCCATTGCAAAAAATAAAATAAAATAAAATAAACCTTCGATCATACAGCTCTCACTTTGCTGTCGGCCCAGCTCTAAGCTTTTTGCCAGTGTTGTGATATAAAGCTGAGCGTGGGGCTTCCAGAGACAGTATAGGAAAAACACACACACAAAACTCTCACCCCCAGTCCTCCTGGCCTCGTGGGTGTACTTGAGGTTCTTGCTGGCCCCGTAGCGGAGGCGGTCCCACCAGAAGTAGGTGCTGGACCCACCCGGCATCACGTTCGGGTGGCCGCTCACCCGTCTGAAGACGTCGGCCGTGGCGCTCTTGGGCGCCCCCGCCACGTAAAAGTAGGGCAGGCACTTGAGGATGTCCTTCTTCCCGTTCCACTCGAACCAGCAAGGGTTCTTGCTGTTGCCCATGTAATTGGGCGGCTCCTGGCGATGGTTTTCCTCGCCGTTGTCATCATCGTCCTCATCGTCATCATCATCGTCTTCGTCGTCGTCGCCATTGTCATCGTCGTCGTGATCGTCGTCGTTATCATCGTCATCAGTATTATCATCATCGTCGTTGTCATCGTCATCGTCATCATCATCGTCGTCATCGTCATCATCATCGTCGTCATTGGCATCATCATTATCATGATCACTTTCACCACTATTTCATGGCTATTATTGACGTAATTCTTACCACAATTATCAGCAGCGGCAGCATGCAGTATTCTGATCACGGTCGGTTGTCATCATCATCATCATCATCATCGTCGTCAGCATCATCACCATCATCAACACATATCATCATTATCTCCACCAAAGTTGTGGCGATGATTGTCGTACCAATCATCAGTAACAGCAGTGGCGCGCAGCATTCTAATCACGGTCGCTGTCCTTATTAACCTGCACCTAACCCCTTAACTCCTGATGTCGTTGGGGCACCAGTGGAGACAACGCTGCCACTCTCCTCCACGTCTCTGTCTTCCGTCGCTCTGTTATGATCAGTTATCGTCGTTATCGACACGCTCGTCATCATCTTGTGGATGGCATTGATAAACTGCATCGTCTTATTAACGACATCATCATGGTCACAGAGAGAGAGAGAGAGAGAGAGAGAGAGAGAGAGAGAGAGAGAGAGAGAGAGAGATGGATAATTTATTCATGTATAGGCTATTGCCCCTCATGAAGGGGTACATACACATGACCATATAAGAAGAACAAGAAGAAATAAGCGGTCGTATCAAGAGAGAGAGAGAAAAAAAACAGAGACAGAGATAGGGAGAGACACACAGAGAGAGGGGGGAGGGGGGGGGGTAGAGAGATCGACTCCCAACCAATTCTGTCTTTAGTCCGTAAAGAAAGAGAGAGAGAAGAGAACGGAAAACTCGTACTCTTATGTTTCATTCTCAAACTCCAAGCCACACAAAGCGACTGACCACCAGTCCGTAACTCCTGGCCTTGAGGTCGAGGGCCGAGCCGACCTGGAAGCTGGGGCAAGCCGGGAAGAGGGGCTGGTCCCCCACAAACTGATCCTGCAGGCTGCTGACGGATGACCGTGGGTAGGACGCCTTCCACCACTCTGGGTAGGGGGGCCTGTGGGAACATCATCATCTTCGTCGTCGTCGTCATCCTCTTTTTCTTTTTTTTTTTCTTTTTTGTTTCATCCATATTGTTCTTATCATCACGCACTTACATTTTTGCATATGAACAAACACACACAAAAAAAGGATAGTAATGTGTTCAAACTTTTTGGGGGGCGTTAATGTCTTTCCGAGAGCTAAAAGCTTTTTGACAGACACAATGGGAGTTCATTTGAACACGTTTGGACTAACGCAGTATTTTTCTGGAATATCGTCCAGATCATCATCATCATCATCATCATCATCAGCTACATCGTCATCGTTTTGATCATTATCAACTTCATCGTCACCACCACCATCATCATCAGCTACATCGTCATAGCCATCATCATCAACTATTCCGTCATCGTCGTCGTCAGCATCATCATCATAATCATCACCATCATTGTCATTTCAGATAACCACAGCTATACGTAAGAAACTGACTCTTTCTTTTTGGGTGCTTCTGTTGTTTTCTCTTCCTGTTTTTCCTGCTCCTTCTCCTTCTCTTTCTCCTCCTCCTCCTTCTCCTCCTCGGATTTCTTGGCTTTCGTTCTGCGTCTGCTGGGTCTTGGTCTTGGTGTTTCCTCTGGTTCGTCCTCCTCTGGGAAGCAGAAGTCAGGTTGAACAAACCCTTTAAAGTGTCTTCTTTGTTTGTTGTTTTCCTGCGGTTCACGTTCGTTAAATAGTTAAATTTCTGGCCACTCGGCATAACGTATGACACCGCTAATCACACACTGACTGACTGAAACCATTTATTGTCAGATTAACTGTTTGTTGTACTGACATTTTCGCAACCATTTGAATAAAATATTAACTGAGCAACACAAGGAAATTCTGATTTGAGGAAGGTATGATTTATTAAAAAAAAAAAAAAAAAAAACATATTTAACAAATCAAGGTACCAAATTTCATTAATATCATTATCTCCAAAAAATATTCTAACGCACCCACATACCCCCACCCTCTCTCTACATACATCTATGCATGCACACAAACGCCCATTATAATTCCCCTACCTCATTCCCCTGCCCACTCACTCACTCACACACACACACACACACACACACACACACACACACACACACACACACACACACACACACACACACACACACACACTCACACTGTCTCTCACTCTTTCTCATCAAATTAAGGTTTCGTAATGTAATCAAGACGACATATTACATGTTAGGGTCGAACAGTTCCACTAATTAGAATAATGGGAACTTTGCTCTACAAGTAAATCTGACGCTATCACCCAAAACGTTTTGGGTAATCACACACAGACACACACAGACACACAGACACAGACACAGAGGCGGGGGGCGGGGGGTGTCCTTTTTTCTGGTGAAGGTGCAAGAGAGAAAGAGAGGTAGGCTTCTGGGAGGTAATCCAGTTCCCCCTGGCTCATAAACATCAATTTACAACTCAGAGCCATGAGATGAAAGCATCTCCTAAAAAAGTGTGTGTGTGTGTGCGCATGATGGTAAATTGAATAAGCAACAATTGCTTTTTTACATCAAGCCATCAATGAAAAAAAAATTAAAAGAAGGGAAACAGAAGGAAAAAAAAGAGAAAAGATAGGAGAGAGAGAGAGAGAGAGAGAGAGAGAGAGAGAGAGAGAGAGAGAGAAGAAACAAGCAGATATATGTCTGTCTGTGTGTCTGTCTGAAAAACGAGACGAGAACTGTAAAATTCTGGTTGTGTGTGTGTGTGTGTGTGTGTGTGTGTGTGTGTGTGTGTGTGTGTGTGTGTGTGTGTGTGTGTGTGTGTGTGTGTGTGTGTGTGTGTGTGTGTGTGTGTGTGTGTGTCTGTGTCTCTGTCTGTCCGTGTGTTTGTGTGTCTGTCTCTGTGTGTGCGTGTGTGTGTGTGTGTGTCTGTGTCTGTGTCTGTGTCTGTATGCGTGATTGGTACGCCACACCAGAGGTCCCCCAACATAACATGTGGAAAAGTGTGTTCAGCCAAAGACTCACCGAACTCGGGTGTTTTCACGACGCCCGGGGAGGATGCACTGGCAAAGCGACCCGAGGCTCTGCCCATAGCGCCGCCGGCACGACCTCTGGGGCGTGGGGCCTGAGCCTCCGTGTCTGATGGAAGGACAAGAAGATGACGATGAAATACGGTGAAGAGATGATGGTGATAAAGGTGATAAAGTATTTATCAAGTGAGGGTGTGCGGTTTACTTTCGTGGTGGCCCTTGCGTCGTTCGCAGAGCGAGAAGTCGGTCATGATATTGCATGCCACCGCTATTGACAAACCGTGATCCCTGCCCCAGATTCACACAGTTCCATTGGAAATCCATCCATAATGTTTTCTTGAGATATAACACTAACTGTTAGATCCCCCCCTGCCTTGCAATGGTGGTGAAGAATCCTATATTACAAACGTTTCTTGGATCCCGAGACCGATCTGGATTGCAACCCAAACTTGATAGATGGGATCTGGGCCCTCAGGAGACAACTCCACAAAACTCCAGAAAAAAACGGTCCACCCCTTTATGCGTCATTGCACTCACTACTGACAGACGACGGGCGCAATAGCCGAGTGGTTAAAGCGTTGGATTTTCAATCTGAGGGTCCCAGGTTCGTATCTCGGTAACGGCACCGGGTGGGTAAAGGGTGGAGATTTTTCCGATCTCCCAGGTCAACATATGTGCAGACCTGCTTGTGCCTGAACCCCCCTTCGTGTGTACACGCAAGCAGAAGATCAAATGAGTATGTTAAAGATCCTGTAATCTAAATCAGTTTTCGGTGGGTTATGGACACCCCCGAATAACGGGGTATGGCTACCTACATGGCAGGGTAAAAACGGTCATGCACGTAAAAGCCCACTCGTGTACATACGAGTGGACGTGGGAGTTGCAGCCCACGAACGAAGAAGTATTGACAGACGAATAAATCAACAGAGCCTTCTTGGCGGAGGTTCCAACGTACCTGTACTCACGCCGTCCTCTTCACTGCCAAGCCCTGGCGCCGCTGCCCCTCTGGCCCCTCCCATCCGTCCCGCGCGTGCCCCGGGGCCTCTCGCACGTGGTCCTGGACTCGGAGCCGGTGCATTAGGATCTGCAAACCGACCTCTGGCGCGTGCACCGGGTGCCCCTGCAAGTGCCCCAGGCCCGCCTGCACGGGCTCCTGGACCTCCTGCACGTCCTCCTGGTCCGCCGGCACGTGCTCCTGGACCTCCTGCACGTGCTCCTGGTCCGCCTGCACGTGCTCCTGGACCTCCTGCCCGAGCTCCTGGTCCGCCAGCACGTGCTCCTGGGCCTCCTGCGCGTGCTCCTGGTCCACCTGCACGTGCTCCTGGTCCGCCTGCACGTGCTCCTGGACCTCCTGCGCGCGCACCTGGTCCGCCCGCGCGTGCTCCTCCGCGTGCTCCTCGTGGTGTCTGTGCGCTGATGGGGACAATGGGAAAAAAAAGAAGGAAATATGTACATGTACCTTGGTTCTCGTGTGCATTGGTAGTGATATCAAACTAAGTAGGTGTCTTCACTTCTCGGGCGCCGGCTGACTCTGTGACGTGCTATGGAAAGAACAAGCATAGAGAACAGCCTTGATTTTGTAGGCTGCAACCTGAAGAAACCGTTCAAAGAAGCCTATCTTCATCTGTGCTTGTAATCCAGCCCTTCGTGCCCTGCTTTCATGGTTCGGTCGGTCTTGAATTCCCTTCCACACTTCCAGGTCTGTCGTGATTTGGATAGAGTCATTCTTCGGCCTTGGCAGAGTCATGGAGACTGTCAATGGAATGATGTGGTGGCGGTCGACTCTGATTGTGGTTAACACTGTTGTGACTGTCCCTGCCTCAGCCTTAATTCTGCTTTCCAGCCTGTGTCTGCTTCCAAGAAAAGGTGGCGGTGACCTCTGGTTGCGATTAAGAAGTCATTGTAGTCAGTAAATTGTTTAGTGGTTGGTGTTGTGAGTGTGTTGGTTCAGTACCAGAATATGTACATAGCAGCAGTACAGGGTTCCCTCTCATGGGTGGTGTCATAGCTGTGTAATAGTAATGCTTCTTTTGGACTGGAAGAGGTAGAATCTATCGACAGAACGAGCCTAGCACGTGGCTGTGTATGGGGGATTCGGTAAGTGTGTGTGTGTGCGTGTGTGTGTGTCTGTGTGTGTGAGGGGGCGCGCGTGTGTGTATACATGTGTGAGTACATGTGTGTGTGTGCCTTTCGGTTCTTCTTTAACCAGTCTTAATGTTTTACTGTATTTTGTTCGCAATGTCTTCCCGTACTCTCGATGCCCCAGTCCACTATGTCAGCCTTGCCCTCTGACTGTCTCTCTGTCTTTGTGTCTGTGTCTGACTGTCTCTGTCACTGTCTGTCTCTCTTTGTCTCTGTCGATCCTTCAGTCTGTCTCTTTCTCTGCACGTCTTTTTTCTGTCTGTCTCTCTCACTCACTCTCTCTCTCTCTCACTCCATCTCCCCACCCTACCCCACCTCTCTCCCTACCCCCTGTTTCCCTCCTCACCCCGTGTATGTTCCACCTTTCCACCCTCCTCTTCATATTACCACCTCTCCTCTTTTTCCCTTTTTTGTCCGCCCACCCTCCCCACCACCCCACCACCCTCCCCACCACCCCACCACCCAACCCACCACCCCACCACCCACACCACCACCCCACCACCCTCCCCACCACCCCACCCCAACCCCACTCACCTGCCGGCGTCGTTCTGGTCCTCCGCTGCGCTCAGCTCGTGGCGGGAGACAGGTGAGTCGGCGTCGTCTGACACCTCCACGGCGTTGAAGATGGACACGATGAGAGCAATGGACAGTACCGTCGCCACCCCGATCACCACCCCGCGTAGATGTACCCGCATCATGTCCTGCCACGGGTCAGGGGGGTGGAGAATCTAAACACCTGAGTGTGTGTAGTGTGAGTGTGTGTTGGGCGCTGGCGTGGTGCAGTGGGTGTGTACGTTAGCTTTTGTTTTACTTTTATTTAAGACAACCAAAAAAAGGAGAAAATAAAAGAACAAATATCATCTGTGGGTGAAAGCGTAGCAAACCCTTGGGCAGTTTCTGCCGGTTCTAAGGAATCGGTTGCATCGTGTTATAATTATGTGACCGTGAGGACCTGATCAACGTGTTGCCTTGGGTGTATGCGAAGGTCAGGCATCTGTCTTCTTTTCTCAGCAGATGTGGTGTAGCGTATATGGATCATCCCCCATGTGCCCGGATGTAGAGTAGGTGGACACTCCGCATCACAACTGCCCCCCAAACCCCCACCCTCTCTCTCTCTCTCTCTCTCTCTCTCTCTCTCTCTCTCTCTCTCTCTTGCTCCGATCTCCAGCACAGTAAATTATTGCAGTTTCTGTGAAGATTTTGCCCAACATGCCTGTTGAAGGACTCCCTTCGATGTTAGAAAGCATGCTGAATGCTATGCTGCAGGACATGAGGCTGTCCTCTTTTAAAATCGAAGGCAGAGGTGATCAAACTGTCGTCGTACTCAGAATGACAAGTACCGGTCGGCCCCCTGTTGCACAAGCTGAAGACTACAGTGCTGCTGTGTATCGCCGAAAGTGTCCGTCACAGATCAACAGAGACAAGAAGAAAGCCGAAGAATACAGACTGAACCAGGAGAAAAAGGCAAGTGGACGTGAATCGTCTCCTTCTGGTTTATTTTTTGCCAACCCCTCCCAGTCTATTTTATGCCGCTGACACGCTGACATCTTTTGATGCCGACATGTCTGTGTACGACCACCACCACCCTCCCTCTGCACCCCTGTCATCAAGCGACGCACGGCGTGACGACCAGCAGATCGATATGGCACACGGCGTCACAAATTCATGTGCAGTGACAGTCCTCCACGATGAAGCCACTGGTGCAGACACACAACGCGGTGCAGAAACGTGTGAGCTGGACGAGTTTCAGTTTCAGTTTCAGTAGCTCAAGGAGGCGTCACTGCGTTCGGACAAATCCATATACGCTACACCACATCTGCCAAGCAGATGCCTGACCAGCAGCGTAACCCAACGCGCTTAGTCAGGCCTTGAGTGAGCTGGACGAAATTGGCACAACTCTCATGCCCCAAAACACGAATATTATTGACCCAGGTGTGGACAGTTCTCCACATGACAGCGAACTTCCTGAACAGAAGCATGTTGATGTTCCGCCAGATGTCTGCCGACAGATTATGTCTTGTCTTGAGGAGTCGGCTAAGAAAATGGACAGTTTACTTAATACATTTAAAGACACAAATCCAAACGCTTGCAAAAGTGCTAGAAATGAAAATCCTGATCTTGATATATCATGATTAGTTTCGCTGTGTGATTCCTTTTCTTTTGCCGACCTATTTGAAAACAAAGATTGTGATTGTACAGACTTTGTATGATACTAATTATAACTAATCGCATGACGTGGATTCCATGTTTTGATCAAGTGTACAGCGCGTCACTTCTCATATTTTGTTACAATTCTGACATGTAACCCCCTTCCTCCACCCTACCCCTTTGTGAATGGGCAAAGCGAACCTGACCACAATAAATCGTTCGTTCGTTCGTTCGTTCGTTCTCTCTCTCTCTCTCTCTCTCTCTCTCTCTCTCTCTCTCTCTCTCTCTCTCTCTCTCTCTCTCTCTCTCTCTCTCTCTCTCTATCTGTCTGTCTATCAAAATATCTCCCACCTATTCCGCCTCGCTCCATTACACCCTACGCCTATTTTGTGATCTTTTGACACTTTATTCTCAAACCATATTAAGCTGAACATTTTTATCTCATTTCTTTACTATTTATTTCAACCTTCCTCACTTTCGCTTTCTTTCTTTCTTTCCTTCTTCCTTCCTCTCTTTCTTCTTTTTCTCTGTCTGTCGTTCCTTCCTTCTTCGGATACCGGAGGGGAGACAATTCTTTTTTCTTTTTTTTTTTCTTTTTTTTTCTCCTGTTAAGGTCATAGGGGTCAGATTCCCCTCGAAGATCCAGTTAAAAAGTTACATCAACCCTGTGTTGTCCATGGTCTCTCACGAATGATTTAACCAAGCACATAATTATTATTGTATATGGGTTATAAGCACACAACAGTACGCACGTATTAACGGGCGCATCCATTACATACGCCCACATGCGCGCGCGCGCACACGCACACGTACATGCACAGCGAAAGAGACAGACAGACAGACAGACAGACAGGCAGACAGACAGAGACAAAATACTATTAGCTAGTCAGTTTACATTCTTATGTCAGTTCACACAGAAAAGATTTTGCACACACACACGCGCGCACGCACGCACACACGCACGCACGTATATGTACGCACACAGCGGGTGACGAAGAGGCAGACTCATAGACACATAGATACACACAGACACACATACAGACACACAGATACATGCAGACACACAGAATAACACACACACACACACACACACACACACACACACACACACACACACACACATAGTCATCTCACTTTTGGTTTTTTTAGTCCCCCTTGCTTTATACTGACAGCTTTGCAATCATGTCTACAAATCTTTTTTCAAACAAGCACACCATCGAGCAAATAGGCTACTTCAATCGCTTTGTCAGTCACTTACCTGTATGCACTTCACAAGTTGCTTGATTACTTTTTAATTAACAACCTCTTTTCCAGTCTAAACTTTCTGTTTTCTCTTGGTATGATGTTGTTGTTGTTGTTGTTTTTCTCTCTCTCTCTCTCTTTGTTTCTAAGTCCTAATCTTTTTCTCCAACCCGGAGTCGCTAAAAGGTGTCCTAAAATGGTGACCCGAAAATCTCAAAAGACAGAAGGCTATCTCTTGACAAAGACTGTCGGTGTGCTCGTATCGATCTCATGTACACACGTGATGTTGCAGGGAGTGCTGATTGCAAGGTAGTCATCGATCCTTTCTAATTAATAAGTTCGTGTATGTATGTATGTATGTGTCTCGTCTGGCTGCGTTATGCGATCGCCTGCTGTGTGTTTTATCAATTTCAAAGATGACAACACAGGTGGGTCAGAGGGGGGGGGGGGCGGGGGGGGGGTCTTTTTTTAGGGGAGGGCAGAATGGAGGTGTGGACAACGGGAGATGTAGGTGGGGGGGGGGGGGGAGTTGGTGTGGTGAAGTGGGGGTAGAGTAGGAGAGGAGAGGTGGGAGGGGGGTGGGGGTGGGGGGGGCTGGTGAGATTCCGTTTGTACATTCTTTAAATCTGTGTTGCTTATGCTTATGTTTTCTTGATGGTGATGGTGGTGGTGGTGGTGGTAATTACGGTGGGAGTGACAATGTGTGTGTGTGTGTGTGTGGTGAAGAAATCTATTTATGTCAATGCATAAATCTCTCTCTCTCTCTCTCTCTCTCTCTATATATATATATATATATATATATATATCTATATATATATCTATCTATCTATATATATATATATATATATATGTATGTATGTGTGTGTGTGTGTGTGTGTCGTGTGTGTATATATATACATACATATATTTTTTATATATTGATACATATATAAATACATATATTGATATACATGTGTGTGACCTATACACAGATAGATATATGTATAGTTTCAGTGTCAGCTTCAATGAGGTGTTAAAGCGTGCGGGTATATTCATATACGCTACACCACATCTGCTGAAAAAGGGGGTTTTGCAATGGGAAATCATTTACAGCTTAGTCTTTTGTGAAGAACCGTAACTCTCAAACTAGGAGTCAAAATTGCACTGGTTCTTCGTGACACAACCTTGGGAGCTGGTTGGCCTTTGGGAACCATCCCAAAGTCGACACTCATAAAGCTCTCCAGGCCGAGAGAGTGAGGATGTAACCTGGGCAAGACATTCTCCACTATAATCAAATTTTAGCTCAGACGGTTGCCTTCACTGCCGTCCTGATGATAGGGCTGTTCTTTACGCTTCCTTTCAAAATGGTTATATCGGGCATCACCCAAACCCTGGTGATGCAGACGCTTGCCTTGATGGTAAGAAAAATCTGGCGGTACTCTCAAACACGCAGGTGGTTAACAATCTTCTTCTTTTTCGTTCGTGGGCTGCAAATCCCGTTCACTCGTATGTACACGAATGGGGTTTTAAGTGTATGACCGTTTTTACCCCGCCATGTAGGCAGCCATACCACCGTTTTCGGGGATGACAATCGATTGGTCCCGGTCTTCCCGTATGAGCACATTGTAACGCTCAACACACGTTGGGAGCCAGCCACGGGCCGAACAATTCCCGATCGGGCTCGAACCCATGTCCCCCCAGTCGTCAGTCTGTGAAGCTGACCACTGCACCATCGTGGTGGTTTGTTCTCAGACATGTTTGATCACGTCTCTCCTCTCCTTCAGGCTTTACACTGGCTCTCAGTACAAGCAAAAAAAAAAATACAGAGTCGTCTCTCCTTGTTTCAAGTCCATTGAGGCTTCTGGTCCACAGTATCTTTATGATCTTATTCATCCTTACATACCCTCACGCCAACTCCGCTGTTCTTCTGACACCCGTAAGCGAACCAAAACGTATGGCCAACGCAGTTTTTCATCCCAAGCTCCCGTTCTTTGGAATCAACTTCCTCAGCCTCTCCGTCACTCATCTTCGCCGCAATCTTTCAAATCCAGTCTGAAGAACCACCTCTTCCCCTCCTGAATAATTCTCAACAGCTCATCCCTTTCCAGTAGGAACTAAAATGACAATTAGTGAGTGAGTGAGTTTTAATAGTTTCAGAATTTGTTGGTTGTGTTTTTGATTGTGTACTATTTACGATTACTTGCATGTGTGCGTGCGCGTGTGCTTGTGTGTATTATTGGTGAGTGTGTGTGTGGGGCGGGGGGAAAACGAATGACGTTTGGTATATTTTTCATTTTTGATATTTGCATATGTGTTCCATTTGTAAACACCGAGGGCTAATTTTCAAGATTAGGTGTAAATGCCCATAATAATGATAATAACAATAATGATGATGATGATAATACTAATACTACTACTAATACTACTACTAATAATAATGATGATGATGATGATGATGATGATTCTCTCCCGGAGCTGGTTTTCCGGAGTTCTAAGGTTCCGAAGGTCTGTGTGTGTTCCTTCAGTTCACGATTCCTACGTATCATTGATCATTGGTCCTTCACACTACACCTACACAGCTATGTGGGAGTGTGTTTCAAAGGCCGTGCACGTGTTAGAAACGAGTGTGCCGAAGACACATCGTAACAGATGTGGACAAATCAATGACGAGCTGATATTTTATTCTGTAGGACGGATCGAATCGGCTGACGTTTCTGATTAATCAGTGAAAAACGCATGTTTGTGTGTGTGTGTGTGTGTGTGTGTGTGTGTGTGTGTGTGTGTGTGTGTGTGTGTGTGTGTGTGTGTGTGTGTGTGTGTGTGTGTGTGTGTGTGTGTGTGTCTGTGTCTGTGTGTCTGTGTGTCTGTGTGTGCGTGTGTCTGTGTGTGTGCGTGCGTGCATTCATGCGTGCGTGTGTGTCTGTGTGCGTTTGTGTGTCTGTCTGTGTGCCTGTGTATGTTCGTCTGTATGCGTGTGCTTGTGTGTGTGCTTGCATGCGTACGCGCGAGTCTTTATTGTTTGTTTTGTTTTGTTGTTG
Organism: Babylonia areolata; assembly: GCF_041734735.1. Lineage (NCBI taxonomy): Eukaryota > Metazoa > Mollusca > Gastropoda > Neogastropoda > Buccinidae > Babylonia > Babylonia areolata. The sequence goes on along the minus strand of NC_134883.1, from coordinate 20,326,822 downwards.
TTTGTTTGTTTGTTTGTTTGTGTGTCTGTCTGTCTGTCTGTGTGTGTCTGTGTCTGTATCTGTGTCTATGTGTGTATATGTGTTTTAAATGTGTATAAAGCTGAGATGCACAGTGTCTATGGAAACTGTATATGCACGCGTGCATACAGCTCTCACTTGGTTGCTGGACCAACTGCAACCTTATGTCAATCTGTGATATGAGCCGAGCGTTGGGCCTATATAATATAATATAATATGATATGATATAATATGATAAAATATGACATAATGTAATGTAATATGATATAACAGGACTTGAACCTAGTATTTCCCCGCGAGATGTTGGGAATGACATCATAACGATTCAACTTTCTACATAAATGTGATTTTTGTTCAGGTATTTAACAATGCTTTACCGTCACATAGGGAGTATGAAAACTGGACCGAACAATTTTGGTGTTTGTTTTGTTGCAACCTTTTTAGAATGTTCTTAATTTCATGCCTGCTCATTTGTTCATCTGTTTGCGTCAGCATCCTTTCGCATGCGAGATTGCACTAAAAATAGATTCTTGGTTTCGAAGAAGACACTCAGAATTTGAAAAGATTATTTCAAAAACCGAGTGAAAGAAGAAAATATCAACCAGCCAAGTAAACACACTGACACACACACGCGCGCGCGCGCACACACACACACACACACACACACACACACACACACACACACACACACACACACACCACACTTACTCACTCACTCACTCACTGACAAACACGTACATTCACATATATTTTGAACCAGTACTGTGCCATCACCTTCACCATCTATTGTTGATGTCTTCGCTAACGTCACTGTCATTATCATGATCGTCGTTGTGGTCACCCTCCATTTCTCACCCCACCCCACCCCCCTCTCCCGCGCAGCCACCCCCCTCTCTCTCTCCCTCTCTCTCTTTGTCTCTCTCTCTCTCTCATTTTTCTCTTAGACTTGCATTGGGAAAAGACAACAAACCAACTCCGATGACAAAGGAAAAGGAATAAAAAATAAGGGGGACTTCCCACGCCTTCTCACATACTGCTCAAACTGACAGTTTACTACGATAAGTCAAAGTAGTGATAGCAGCAGTAGTATTTCGAAATGGAGGGGGAGGGGGGGGGGGCATATTGCTGCCAGAGAAATGTGGTTCTACGGTAAGGTGGAGTGCAGTGATCGTAAATGAATATAGATACCTTGGGGGTATTTTTCTCCACGGGTTTAACTTTTTCATACTGTCAAGAAGGAATGGCTTTGAAAGCAGAAAGAGTGTCTTTGGAATTCTAAAATTTCTATGGTCGTTTGGAGAGAATCGCCTTAAACTTTTCTTTAAAAATTTAGCGTTCGACGCTCAGATTCAACCCATTCTGACATAATTATGGCTGTGAGTTTGGGGCCTGACAGCTAACCACATTGTTATTGAAAGAGTGCACCTGCTTGCCATCAAACGCTTCCTGAATGTTAGCATAAAGGCACCAAGTGCACTTGTATACTCCGAAACAGCTAGATTTGTACATCCTAACCTTTACAAGGTGTATAAATATCGGCTAAATCTCGACATGGATGGATGAAAATCGAATCCCTAAAATTCTACAAAACACCCTGTGCCCTTCGCTGTAAAGGTTAAGAGAACTGGGTGACAAATGTATCGTTTTCGTTGTACAGATATGGGTTCCAACATTTAGATCATGTTGTTGATTCTGATGTGAAAGCATCGAACTTAAAGTACGGTGAATCATTCAATCACTTTTTGGAGGGTTCGACCAAACATGCATGTTTCACGGTGATGAATTATGTTCACCCTGTTTACATAATTATGTGTTATTCCATTGTGCCTGTATCCCCTAGTTCTCGCTCCCCTACCCCCGATCCACCCCCTTCACACGGGCAAAATGGCCTTGTCTTTAAATGTTTAAGCTCGAGTTCCAGCCCGAACTGTGGCAGTGTTGTGTGCGTGGGTACATGTGTGTCATGTGTGCTGGCGCGCGCGCAACTGAACAACCTTTCGAATGCATTGGAAGTAATTTTCCCTGGGACCTTCGAAAACATACAATAATAATAATAATAATAATAATAGTATTAATAGTAATTAATAATAATAATAAATAAATAAATAAATCTCAAGATGTATCGGCGTGAGAAATATCCAGTTCTGTCTACTTGACTGTTGATTTTTGACTCACTTGTATAAGCAAGGTGAGTCTATGTAATAAACCGGTGTTCGGTTGTATCCGTGCGTGCGTGCGTGTGTGTATGTGTGTGTGTGTGTGTGTGTTGTGGGAGCGAGGGAATGTATGTGTGTGCATGCGTGTTTGTGTCTGTCTGTCTGTCTGTCTGTCTGTCTCTCTCTCTCTCTCTCTCTCTCTCTCTGTAGGGGGGATTAGTGTATGATTGTCACTGTGTGTGGATTATGAAAGCCATGTGCGAGTGTACTCACACAAATGCATGTAAGTGCACATTTTTGTTGTCGAGTAGATGTGTGCGCGTGTGTGTGTCTGTGTGCGTGTATGTGTGTGTGTGTGTGTGTGAGTTTGTGTGTGCGTGTGTGTGTGTGTGTGTGTGTGTGTAATAATAATTAGTGTTTATATAGCCCTAAATTTTGTGCAGAGACAAATCAAAGCGCTTTTACACACCTGTCAGTCACACGTATGTATAAATCTAAACTGGGGACAAACAGAAAACAAGAGGCAGAGGAGGGAGGCTGTCTTGGGAAGAGGTGGGTGTTTCGGTACAAAATGTCACAACGGCATAAAATAATAATAATAATAGTAATAATAATAATAATGGATACTTATATAGCACACTATCCAGAAATCTGCTCTAGGTGCTTTACAAAAACGCTTTTGATAACATAAAACATTATATCTATGTTACATACACACACCAAAATGTGACCACACACACACACACACACACACACACACACACACACACACACACACACACACACACACGCACGCACGCACGCACGCACGCACGCACACACACACACACACACACACACACTGCATACATACATATTAACATGCATGTGTATCTAACAGCTACCCTAACACATACGCACACACAGGCAGGCACAAACTTACATAAACACACGCACACACGATACACATTCATATACATGCATGTAGTTGTGGACCTGCCACAATTGAACTTATTGCTGAGGGAAAAGGTGAGTTTTGAGACGAGATTTAAAAGATGTCGCAATTTGTTCGCGGTCCTGACTCGTCAGTTGTGTAAAGTACAGTTGAAGAGGTAAAGGGGGTAGGAGGAAATCGCGTGCTTTTATGTTCAGCATGGGGCATGGGTTTGTCTGTCAAGAGTTGGCCCTTCATTTATTTATGTTGTCTGTTTACTTCATTTTTATGCTGTTTTACACAAACCTACTTCTACTACAATAAATAACAATGTACATTTATATAGCGCACTTTCTCTGTAGGAGCTCAGGGCGCTTTACATGAAAGAAAAATATTACAATTTTCATGAATCATTTATGACCACTCTTTCTCAACCCCCCCACCCCCACCCCTCTCCCCACACACACACACACACCCCAACACACACACACACTCTCTGTCTCTGTCTCTGTCTCTCTCTCTCTCTCCAATAAAATGGTCCTCATGTTCAATGTACTCAAAAACATGTCACCACCACACCTCAGTGACCTTGTTCAACGGGCATCAGAGCGTTACGATTCAGATAATTATATTCTGCCTCGTGTGCGCATCGATTTGTACAAATCTAGCTTTGCATTTTTTGGACGATCTGTTTGGAACTTTCTTCCTTCGTTCAATAAGACGTGCGATTCATTACTTTCCTTCAAATCAAGCATACGAAAACTGCTCCACAAACAATAGGCCCACAAAGCTTTTTTTTTTAACCAGCTAAAAAAGACAGAAAATCATGGTTTTTTGTGAAGTTTGTATCTATACCTTTACATGCAATGAATTTATTTTATTTCTACCTATGTGCGTTAATGTTTTTACTTGTTCGCCTGTTAATTGGATGCTATTACCTGTAACATCTGCATCAGCAAGTTAATCACTTTTGTATATGTACAATGTTAAAGTTGTGTTTCTCTGTTCTCTTTATGTCCGCTATATGTTTCTCAGTTCGGTCATGTCTCTGTATGTGCGTAAGTGTGTGTGTGTGTGTGTGTGTGTGTGTGTGTGTGTGTGTGTGTGTGTGTGTGTTCGGTGGAGTGAGTGTGGGCATGTGTATGGATATGAATGTGTGAATGCGTTGGTTTTATTACTTTTTACGATGTTGTGATGATGATGGTGACTACTATTCGTAGTAGTAGCAGTAGATGTAGCAGTGTTAACAACATTATTATTGTTGTGTCGTTATCGTCAATGTTGTTATTGTTATTGTTGTCACAAGGACAGACTGGAAGACTGGACGATGCCTAAAATCTTTATCCTTGAGTAATAAAGTTTTTGAATCTCTCCCTTTCCCTTTCCCACTCTTCATGCATCCAAAGTGAGCTGACATGGGTGATCTGCACGTTTGGTTACTGCGACAGTCAGCCATCTGCTGCTGTTATCTTGTTTGTTTGGCTGTTGTTTCTTGTTGTTGCTGTTGTTTGTTTGTTGTTGTATTTGTGTTGTTGTTGTTTGTTGTTGTTGCTGTTGTTGTTGTTGTTTGTTGTTGTATTTGTGTTGTTGTTGTTGTGTGTTGTTGCTGTTGTTGTTGTGTGTGTTGTGTTTTCTTTAATGCGTGTTGTGTTTTCTTCCTTTTTTTTTTATAGATCGATGGGTAAATTATACACTCACTCGTTCGCTACCAATTTGTGCCACCTGCCACCTCGTTCACACACATAGTCAAGAGTTGGCCCTTCATTTATTTATGTTGTCTGTTTACTTCTTTTATTTGTGTTGTCTTCAATTATTTATTTATGTTGTCTGATTATTTCATTTATCTATGTTGTCTGATTACTTCATTTATTTATGTTGTCTGTTTACTTCATTCCTATGCTGTTTTACACAAACCACCACCTACTACTACTATCAATCAATAATAATGTACATTTATATAGCGCACTTTCTCTGTAGGAGCTCAGGGCGCTTTACATGAAAGAAAAATATTACAAGTTTCATGAATCATTTATAACCACTCTTTCTCAACACCCCCCCCACCCCCCACACCCCCTCACCACCATCCCCCCCCCCCCACACACACACACACACACCCCAACACACACACACACACACACACACACTCTCTCTCTGTCTCTCTCTCTGTCTCTCTCTCTGTCTCCCTCTCTCTCTCTCTCTCCCTTTCCCTTTCCCACTCTTCACGCATCCAAAGTGAGCTGATATGCGTGATGTGCGCGTTGGCTACTGCGACAGTCAGACATCAGCTGCCGATCGCTACCAATTGGTACCGCCTGTCACCACATTCACACACAACCTGAAATTGTTCGCTGGCTTGTTGTCATTTTCCAGTTCTTCCACCAGCTTGTACCTAGGTAGGCCGCTGAATTTTCTGGCTATGGTTTTGCTTTTAATGATTTGTAGTGATCTGTTTGCCTGTCTGCCTGCCTGTCTGTGAGCATATCTGAATTTAGTCTCGTTGACTTAAATTCTGCCAACCTCCCACCCTCACCCCCTTCTCACTGTGCCCCCAGCTGGGGCGTGTCCAAGCTACGTGGCCCTTTCCAACTTTTTTCATGTGTGTGTTATTTGCTTTTTTTGCTTTTTTTTTTTTTGCTTTTTTTTTCTCAAGGCCTGACTAAGCGCGTTGGGTTAGGCTGCTGGTCAGGCATCTGCTTGGCAGATGTGGTGTAGCGTATATGGATTTGTCCGAATGCAGTGACGTCTCCTTGAGAAACTGAAACTGTTGTTGTTGTTTGTTTTTGTTTTTTGTTGTTGTTTTTTTTGTTGTTGTTTTGTTTTTGTTTTTGTTTTTTTTTGTAGAACAGATTTTCTTTTTTCGTCCTTGACAGTGATAATGAATATGCTGCCATGAAAATGCCACAGCGTCCCTCGATATCGCAATAACCTTCGGATTGAGCCTTTCTTTCTTCATTTTCTGACGCCAGGGGTATGGGCAAAGTATATATATATATATATAGTTTGTGTGTGTGTGTGTCGGACAAGAGTACGGGGGTGGCTTTTTTTATTATTTACCAATAACTGTGTTTGTTCAACAGGAGCTCATCACAGGAGAGTGAAGGATGCACGTGTACTCAAGAAAAAGATTGCTGAGGCTCGTAGTGATGCTGCTGATGGCATTTGTACTGGTGACATGTTACCAGTTCTTCAGGTGAGTTCATTTGATGTCTTGTTTTTGAGACAAGAGCCAAGAGAGGGAGGCACAACTCTGTTCGTCGACCCAGACTCGTTGTGTCGTCTGGTTTTGGGGTTTTTTTGTGTGTTGTTGGGTTGTTGTTGTTGTTGTTTTTTGGGGGAGGGGGGGGGGGCATGGGGAGGTTGTCGTTTTTCAGTGGATATAGCCGGTCTATATCCTTCTGAGTCTGCGAGGAGTTGTGTGTACATGGCAAGATGTTGCATTTTCGCCGTCATCGTTTTCTGTGTGTTCTGTGACTTGTTTTCTGTGACTTTTGCTGTTGGTAAAGATGGACTTCGCAAACCCGCCATGTTTTCTAGCCTACGATATTCACGTGAGGTTTTACTTGGATTTCGTTTTAACGCCCCCGTGAAGTTTGACATGAAATTGAAATTGATTGATTTGTCTGACTACGTCAATAAAGAAAAACAAAGGCGAAAGAAGAGAAGGTCGAGAGGAGGAGTGAGAGAAAGACTGAAAAGGAGAGGTAGCTAACATCCCCTCCCAACTATAACTTTATCTATTGTGCGATATTTATACAAAATGGACGACGTAACAGCTTTAATTCAATATGGTGACTTTAGACGAAGTAACTAGCTGTTTTTTCACGGAATGGTGGCTCTCTGGGCAATCTGGGGACATTTCCTTGCCAGGATTCGCCACTGTGAGGGTGGACAGAGACAGCGACAAGGCAGAAAAGTGCTTTCGTAAGGATTTCATTTAAAGATTTTCTAGTGCTTTTAATACTTTTGAACCTTTTGTACTTCTCCAACGTTTGACAAAAATGAATGGAAACGCAAGTTTTCTATTGATTCAAGATTTTTTAAAGGGTATGAAAGTGTGATTGTTGATGGCTGCCTGTCTGATGAGATTGTGCTCAACACAGGGGCTCCACAGGGATGTGTCCTGTCTCCCACATTATTTTCCATCTATCACTTTTTAAACTTGTAGTCGATATGGCTCTGGTCTGACTTCTGAAAGACGAGGACTCTTTAGCTACATATTTTACCCAAAGTTCTGTTCCTTTTTTTCTCTTTTTTTTTCTCTCAAGGCCTGACTAAGCGCGTTGGGTTACGCTGCTGGTCAGGCATCTGCTTGGCAGATGTGGTGTAGCGTATATGGATTTGTCCGAACGCAGTGACGCCTCCTTGAGCTACTGAAACTGAAACTGAAACAGAGACAGCTACTTAGAAATGAATGTTGGTAAAACAAAGGAATTAGTAACGGAAGAAAGACACATAACAGTTTTGCATCCGCGACACTAAACGATGATAATGTGGAAGTTGTGCCGTGTTTTAAAAATTTAGGTACAACAACTGACATTAATTAACTAATATGTTGGCATGTCGAACCTTCGTGTTTTTTTTTATTGTTAACAAATCTGCTGTGATGCTGGTAGTGCAACGTCCGTCCTTTCCTCTCTCCAAACCCTTTCCCGTCATGATCGTGTGAGTGTTTTAATTCAATGATGGAATGAATGTCTCCACTTTTGAAAATTACTCTCTCTTAAAATAAGTTATTTTCTTCACGACGAACCTGAAGGCGAATTTCTGTACTCTGTTTCAGACAATACAGTGATTGATTGATTGAGAGGTCAAAATGATTTCAAGATCGGCAATAAAATGGGTTGGGTCACTATGGTTATGATCAGTAGTAAAACTCCGTGACGAAATGATTTACCCGTGTTGTCGCGCGGTCTCGAACCTGAATGGGTTTTCAAAAGCAGCAACGGCGGTGTCATCTTCACACAGTGTCATCTTCACACAGTGTCATCTTCACCCTGTGTCATCTTCACGCGGTGTCATATTCACCCGTGTCATGTCATCTTCACGCGGTGTCATCTTCACCCGGTGTCATGTCATCTTCACCCGGTGTCATCTTCACCCAGTGTCATGTCATCTTCACCCGGTGTCATGTCATCTTCACCCGGTGTCATGTCATCTTCACCCGGTGTCATGTCATCTTCACCCGGTGTCATGTCATCATCACCCGGTGTCATCTTCACCCGGTGTCATGTCATCTTCACGCGGTGTCATCTTCACCCGGTGTCATATTCACCCGGTGTCATGTCATCTTCACCCGGTGTCATGTCATCATCACCCGGTGTCATGTCATCTTCACGCGGTGTCATCATCACCCGGTGTCATGTCCTCATCACCCGGTGTCATGTCATCATCACCCGGTGTCATGTCATCTTCACCCGGTGTCATGTCATCATCACCCGGTGTCATCTTCACCCGGTGTCATGTCATCTTCACGCGGTGTCATCTTCACCCGGTGTCATGTCATCTTCACCCGGTGTCATCTTCACCCGGTGTCATGTCATCATCACCCGGTGTCATGTCATCATCACCCGGTGTCATGTCATCTTCACCCGGTGTCATCTTCACGCAGTGTCATCTTCACACAGTGTCATCTTCACGCAGTGTCATATTCACCCGGTGTCATGTCATCTTCACCCGGTGTCATGTCATCTTCACCCGGTGTCATGTCATCTTCACCCGGTGTCATCTTCACCCGGTGTCATGTGGTTTAAATAATCTTTATTTATTCAACAATACACATGATAACAATGCAATGAATGACAAAAGAGCATCAACAAGCTTAAAGCTTATACTGTGCTCACAACGTTGCACTTCAATTTTATCATGACGGCTGATGAACCATATTATGACTTGTATCAAATAATATTCATAAACAGTAAGTAATGAAATAATGAAATAAAACAAATAAACAAACAGTAAATAATATAGTAAAATAATGCTGATATCAATATTAACATAAGATTAAATTTATTATCACCAAAGTAATGGGCCTAATAGAAGAAAAACACGAAGAAGAAGAAGAACATTTAGAGGAATGGTGGGTAAGGTGGTGGGGGAGGGGGAACAGAGGGGAGAGGAGAAATTCTAACAGATAATTGGCCAGTCCATTCAACTTTGAATATTTGGTCAGTCAAATAAATCCAACATAAATTTTACGAATAGAATCATGTTGTACCCTTTCTTCACAATACTTTCTAAGCTAAAATCTATTTGAATCGGAGATAAACTGGTGAACAGTTTGAAATTTGAATATATTTGTATGATTTTGGAGAACAGGATCTCCACGCAACAGAGTTTTAACGTGAATGTAGTTTGGAGATAAATTTAAGATTGTGTTTGCCCGAGCCATATAAAAGTCTTCACAAAATAATAAATAATGTTCAGCAGTTTTGCTTGCAGTGCCACAAGCACAAAGTGGGTCGTTTATTAAATGTCTGTTGAACATATCTTCTCTTAAGTCACTAATCCCTAGACGAAGTCGACAGTGAATGATTTGTTCCTTCCGTTTACCAAAGTAATAATAGCTAGGCACAACAGCATCGTTAGCACACAGGTAATGTTTAAGCTGGCTTAAGGAATTGCTGGTTTTAACATAATCAGGTAGAGAATTCCAGAGATAAGTAGTAGATGGTATGAATGATTTCCGATAGAGTTCAGTGTGAAATCTTGGTACGGTGCGTTCCAATGACCTGCGTCTATGGTAAGGGTTATTGTCTGAAACAAGACCAGGAACAAGATCATTTTTAGGTAGTTAGGGGATAGACTGTTAACCATCTTGAAATAATGCACAAGTTAGTGTCTTTTCCTTCTTTCCTTAAGTGTACAGAACCCTGATTCTTGGTATATTTTTGGTGGCTTGTCCCACGAACAGCTCCAGTTATGGTTCTTAATGCTTCAAGCTGTAAATTTTCCAGAGAATCTGATTGTGCATTTGTGCAATTATCCCAAACAATATCAGCATAGTCAAAATGTGGTAATATGAATGATTTGTACATGATTTCTAATGCTCTCCTATTTAACTTGTACTTATACGTCTTAAGACAAGAAACCAACATAGTTACAGCATTGATTATACTTTTAATATGTTCCTCCCATTTACAGTTGCTTTGGAGTATGACGCCTAGATGTTTATGTGTGTCTGTACTTTGTAATGGTGTGATGCCAAAAGTAAGAGGTAAAATTGTGTCAGTGTTTCGAGAAAAATTTAATAACTCTGTTTTCCCCTCATTAAATTTGACTTTCCATCGCTTAGCCCAAGAATCTATCTTTTCTAAGTCAGAATTGAGTGTTTGTGCACGGATGTTTGGGTTGTTTAGTGCTAAGGACATACTTGTATCATCTGCAAATAGCTTAATGTTTGAATGGATGTTGTATACAATATCATTGATATAGATAAGGAATAATAGTGGACCAAGTACAGAGTCTTGAGGAACACCTGCGGGTATTCCTTTGTAATCAGACTTATCACTCTTTATAACAACTGCTTGGATACGGTTAGAGAGGTAATCGGAAAACCAGTCAAGTAATTTGCCTCGTATGCCATTCGCTCTTAACTTCAGAAGAAGTCCCTTATACCAAACTCGATCAAAAGCTTTAGATATATCAAAGTACACAGCCTGGGTTGTGACTCCATTATCAAAAGATGAGCATAAGTCATTATAAATACAGAGCAACTGATTTACTGTCGAATCACCAGGAATAAAACCTGACTGGGAAGGAGACAAAATATGATTTGATGAAAAAAACCTTGTAAACTTGCTTATGGATGCATCTCTCAAGGACTTTACCAACACAGCTAAGTAAAGAGATTGGACGGTAATTACTACAAAGTTCCTTCGAAGCTTTTTTATACAGAGGATTTACATGTGCTGTTTTCCATATCAGAGGAAATTTTGATTCATGAAGGCTTTTGTTGAAAATCCTAGTTAGTGGGTCTAGAATGGCTGGCAATGAGGCCATTAACAATCTATTATGGACAAGATCTGGCCCTACTGCTTTATTTTTATTTAGATTTAGAATAACACCTTCAACATCAGAAGTAGTAAGCGCTGTCTGTAAGTTGTAAGTCAAGGAATGGAATATCAGGTCAATCTTTTTCGCTGTCTTCAAGAGTGGATTCTGAAATGAAAAAGTTGTTAAAAACATCAGCTTTACCTTTGTTTTTAGAATAGACAATACCATTAGATATAATAGGGGGAATTTCATCTGACCCAACACCTTTCTTTCTCAAAAATGACTTAACACGTTTCCACCATTCTTTTGTTCCAAAATTGGATGAAGTTGATATCTTATTTTCTAAATTGGTGATATACTCAAGCTGTCTTTGTTTTTCTCTATATGTAACATAGTTCCTAAAACGCCGAAATTGTTGCCAGTCTTCTGGTTTGTTAGTTTGTTTAGCTAATTTATGAATTATTTTACGTTCCTCTATTAGCAACCTAATTTCATCT
>NC_134883.1:20205246-20310246 GCF_041734735.1 Babylonia areolata | reverse complement strand
CTCTCTCTCTCTCTCTCTCTCTTTAAATTATTATTATTTTTTAGTGTTTTTATGCCAATTCACCTATCTCCACTGATTTTGCTTGGGAATTTTGCCACACAATTGCTCTTGTTGCCGTAGGTCATTCAATTTGTCGTGTGGTACGCGCTGCGTATCTATTTATTCATTTATTTATCTATTTATTTGTTCATTCGTCTATTTATTTATCTATTCATTTATTTACTTATTTATTTATTTATTCAGTTAGTTGGTTAGTTGGTTATTTAGTTAGTTAGTTGTCCATTTATTTATTTGTTTATCTAAATAATGAGTTGTGAAAGCGTGTTGTTGTGTTGTTGTTTTTTCCACTGGCAGAGGGCAGACCAGTTGGCAATGGGACACCACTACCGGACCGCGGGCAGAGGGTCTGTTCAGCTAGTGCTCTCCCTCTAGTTGTGTTCATTTTCTCTTCTCTTTTGTTGTGAAGCTCTAGCAGATTGTCAAGGCTAAAAAAAAAAATTTGTTTTTTAAATTTCGCTGTCTCTGTCTCTGTCCGTCATCTTCTTTGGGTCTGCCTCTGCGTTTGTCTCTGTTGTCTGTCTGCTTCTCTCCCTCCTTCTCGCCCTCCCTCCTCTGTCTGTCTGTCTGTCTGTCTGTCTGTCTCTGTTTCAAGCGGCGTCCATGAACACGGATGTGCGTGCGTGATTGTGTGTGTGTGTGTGTGTGTGTGTGTGTGTGTGTGTGTGTGTGTGTGTGTGTGTGTGTGTGTGTGTGCGTGTGTCTGACACTTACACTTTATGATTTTGCATCGGATCTACCGGTAGATTTTGTCTCGATCATTTCTGTATCGCCAGATGATCTTGAACAAAACTATAATAATTATTTTCAGAAAGTCAACCAAAAAAAAACACAAAAAAACAAAACAAACCAAAACAAAACAAACAAACAAACAACAACAAAAAACAAGCCTGTCAGCACTCTCTTACGTCAACTACACTGTTTGCTCATCCAGACAGAATTCAGTACAATAGTGGCATATGTCTAATTCTAACGTCCATATTCTAAATATATTTCTGTTTAATAATTACGATGTAATAATTAATTGCAATGTTTTTAAAAGCGAATATGTGAAATGCTTTTATTTCAGAACATATGTTTATTACTCTTGTTTAATCAAGTTATCCGCGTGTGTGTGTGTGTGGGGGGGGGGGGGGGGGGGGCGTGCGGTGCTGGTGTGTGCTGATTATCTGGTTGTGGTTTTCCGGAATTCATCTTTATTCTTATCTTATCTGTCTATTATAATCAATGTGCAGTATAGTAGGCTATGTTTATAATTATATTCAAATAATGTTTCTTAATTATTTCTGTTTTTACATTAAGAATACTAGTTATTACCTGCAGTGTGTGGATGTATGTATGAAACGATGTATGTGATATTTTTTTTACATTATTATCTTCGTAATATTTGTAGGGGCTGTTGTTGGCTTTTGCAGTTGTGGTCCCCATGTTGTTTACTTGTCTATGTTGTGATAATGCACCTGACCAAATTTCTCCAGTTGGAGATAATAAAGTTATTCTTATCTTATCTTAAATTGGCTTATCGCCACTTCGAAGATTCTCTCCCATTTTAACCATCTTCTGTCCTTCACATTCACACCAGTTCCCGTTCTCTCGGGTCTTCTGGAGAAAAGCTGCTTCGAGTTCCGGCTTTTGTCTTCTGAAAGATTTTTATCAAACTGAGGACTTTTATATCAGTGTCGACCACCTTTTGTTCAGCTTTCTCTTCCTCTCGATCTCTGTCACTCACCAACTCTGTCCTCTTTCAAAACAAAATTGAAAACATGACCGTTCAAAATGAACTTAGGCTGCAATGTATTACTCTTTTGTCAGAACATTTCGGGTTGCTGTCACCAGGGAGAACACGGCGGGGCTGTTGTTTTTTGTTGTTTGTTTGTTTGTTTGTTTGTTTTTTGTTTTGTTTTGTTTTTGTTTTGTTTTTGGTTTGTTTTGTTTTTGGTTTGTTTGTTGTTGTTTTTTGTTGGGGTTTTTTGGGTTTTTTGGTTTTGTTTTTTGGGGGAGGGTTTTTTGCTTTTTTTTGTTGTTGTTTTGGGGGGGTGGGGGGGTCTTGGTGTGATTGTTCATACTTGCAATTTGTAGTGCTGTTTTGGTGTGCCTAATTTTTTTTTTTTTTTTGCTCTATGGCCTCATGTGATGTTGTATGGCACTGTATAGTTATTTTGTATTTTCCATGTAAGGCGTTTCAAGCCCATTATATGGGGAGTTTTCGCCGTATAAATCTGTATTTTGATTATCATTATGATCATTATTGTTATCGCAATTATTATTATCATTATGTTGTCATCATCATCATTATTGTTAGTAGTAGTAGTAGTAGTAGTATCATCATCATCATCGTTATCATCGTCATCATCGTTATTGTTATTATCATCATTTGTTATCATCATTATTAGTATTATCATAATAATAATAATAATCATCATTATTATTATTATTATCATCATCATCATCATCATCATCACCATTATCATCATCATCATCATCATTATCTATACATTCTCAATCGTGTTGAACTCTTGTATAAGTCACCTTCATATTTTCTGTCATACACATACGTTCTCTTGCGATGTGGCAGTGTAGAGACCTTTTAGTTAACAAGTTTTCGTTTTATGCCCTTTTTGTGAATGGCTGGCGTGAGCACAAATCATTTTGCGATTGTGAAAGAAATGTTCATTTTTATCGTCATTACCTTCCTTGCACAAACTGTCAGAGTGCAGATTTATTTGAGCTGTTGGTTTTAACACAGATGCCAGTCAAGCAATACGTCATGCAAAGAAGGTGGGTAGATGTGCGTAATGTGTGCGTGTGCGTGTGCGTGTGCGTGTGTGTGTGTGTGTGTATGTGTGTGTGTGTGTGTGTGTGTGTGTGTGTGTGTGTGTATGTGTGTGTGTGTGTGTGTGTGTGTGTGCCTGTGCGTGTGTGCGTGCGTGCGTGTAAGTGTGTTTGTGTGTGTATCAAAGTGTGTTTTCATGTGTGTTCGTGTGTGTACGTCTTACTTTACACAGCTGCAGTTAAAACACACACACACACACACACACACACACACACACACACACACACACACACACACACACACAAAGTTCTCCACTCTACAGCACATGGTCATCACTTGCAGCAAAATGAGTCGGAGCAGCAGAAGCGGTTCGGGTTCGAACCTCGTCGAGGTCGTCAGAAAGCTGAAGTGAAAGTGCACAACTCCTCCCAGTCCTGGCTGACCGAGTGAGTTCGCATTGTTGCTTACTTATTACTTACTTAAATGGTTGGCTGGCAGGCTGTTGGTCTGATTCCACCTCCGCTTCGTCTCTTCGCGCGCATGTGGAGTGATGGCCGAGAGGTAACGCGTCCGCCTAGGAAGCGGGAGAATCTGAGCACGCTAGTTCGAATCACGGCTCAGCCGCCGATATTTTTCTCCCCCTCCACTAGACCTTGAGTGGTGGTCTGGACGCTAGTCATTCGGATGAGACGATTAAACCGAGGTCCCGTGTGCAGCATGCACTTAGCGCACGTAAAAGAACCCACGGCAACAAAAAGGGTTGTTCCTGGCAAAATGCTGTAGAAAATTCCACTTCGATAGGAAAAACAAATAAAAAACTGCACGCAGGAAAAAAAAAAATATATATATATATATAATGGGTGGCGCTGTATATAATTATATATATAATGGGTGGCGCTGTATATATTATATATATAATGGGTGGCGCTGTAGTGCAGCTTCTGCTTCCTCGTTCGCCTCCCATTTGATAAGCAGCCCGGTGCTTATTGGTGCTTGTTGGTGTTGAGATCAGTGTATACGAGTGTTTATGACATTCTCATGTGTATAATCATATTTTGGGTCATTATTGTTGAAGTGGAATATCATTTAGGCCTAGGAATAATGAATTATTAGTGATGTATATGATGTAACTGAGTGTTCTATTGTTGCCCTGTTAGGATGACGGATTGGTGCTGTAGGTATAGTTGATTCAAATGATTGGATGTTTGATATGATATGTATATGCATGTGTGTGTGTACATTATATATATATATATATATATATGTGTGTGTGTGTGTGTACGTGCGTGTGTGTGTGAGTGCGTGCGTGTGTGTATATATATGTATGTTTTTGTTGTTGTTGTTGTTTTTTTTGGGGGGTTCTGGTATTAATCGATTGGTGAAACTGAATGCGTCTATGTAAAAAATTACAATGTTGATGAAAATTATTCTGATCTGCCAGTTGCAGGGGCACATGCCACAGACACGCGCACACATAACTTACTTTTTTTTCCAAAACACTTGCACAACATGGGTTCATATCAAAACATGGAGTGGAAAAAAATGTGAGTCATTTTTTTGTTCCTGGCTCAGTGTGCTCTCAGATGGAAAATACGTTTGCTTGTGAGCTGCTGCTAAAACTGATTTTTTTTTTCTGTCAAAATGTACTGTTTGTTGAACGAAGTACGCTTGCTTAAAGAACAAGCATTTATTTGTGTTTTGCTACAAATGACTTTTCCATTTGCTTGTTTGTTAGATATGTCAAATATGCTTTATTTTATGAAGACTTAACTTTGATTGTCTAAGTCATTGACCGTTAATCTATGTGAATCCTTTGGTTTCATATAAGCGAACTCGGGTCTATTGTATCATTGAATCCACGACATTATAGTTCTGAGGTGGTGAAAGGGATGTGAGGAAGCGAAAGTGATGTTAGCGTCAATTGTGGATTGATTGTCCCATGATTGATTGTGGGATTGATTTTGGGTTTACTGGTGCATATTGTGAGTGTTTGGTTTGTTGAAAATAGAAGTCGTGAAATGTACTGATGTGGTTATATAGTGTTGAGGGAGGTGACCGATCATCAGTTACAAAATGCATGGTCGTTTTTTCCCAGTAAACACGTGCACATTCTGTGTCTAAAATTACTGCATGGGACGGATGACAGCTATTCATGTACTGCACGCACATGAATGAGAATTGGATAGAAAAGTTTTGTGTTTTGCTGAGAATTTGTGATTCCTTGGCTTGCTCTGCGCTCTCTCTCTCTCTCTCTCTCTCTCTCTCTCTCTCTCTCTCTCTCTCTTCCTGTGTGTGTGTGTGTGTGTGTGTGAACAAAGAAGAAAAAGGAGAAACACCAATCTCCTTAGTTCCCTTGCAGCTATCACTTATCACTTGAGAGAAGTAATTCTTATACAAGATACACAACTTCCAGTCAGTGCTGTTTGTGCTACACAACTAGCACATGGATGAATACCTTTTTTTTTCTTCTGGTTGTTGTTTACCTGCGCGCTCGTTGAATCAGTACAACAAGCAGCACTAACTTGAAGTCGTGTACCTTCTATTGTTGTTTAACTCTCTCCATACGAACGGCGAAAGAGACGACGTTAACAGCGTTTCACCCCAGTTACCATCATCAAAATATTGCAAGCGGAAGGCTCTTATACTGAAGAGGTGAATGTTGACAAAGAATACCACAATTCTGACGACGGAAGCTAAAGGTTGGGTCATTCAGACACCCACTGGACATCCGAGGGGTCTGTGTAGAGGAGAAGAGGACTGGCCGTACTGAGTGAGTTAATCCTTTTCTCTCCTTGTTCTCATTGTTCTTTTGGTATCATTCATCATGTTGTGTAGACTTATATGACCGTTTCTGCTGTCCAGCATGGAGTACCCACAGTGGTACCTAGAGTCAGTCACGCGCAGCAAGGTGCACGGGAAGGAGGAGGAGTTCGTGGGAGGGGCCCCGCTGTTCGAGGGACCGTGTCGGGACGCCAAGGTCAAGGCCAAGGAAGTCCATACCTTCTCCTACGTTGTGAGTGTTTTGGGATAACAATGTCGTATTGTTGTGTGGGTTTTGGTTGTTTGTTTTTGTTTGTTTTTTGTTGTGTGGGTTTTTCTTTGTTGTTGTTGTTTGTTTGTTTGTTTGGGTGTTTTGTTGTTTTGTTGTTGTTGTTGTTGTTGTTTCTTCTGCTTCTTCTTTTGTCACAACAGATTTATCTGTGTGAAATTTGAGCTGCTCTTCCCAGGGGAAGCGAGTCGCTACACTGAGAGCAGCACCTTTTTCTTTTCATTGTTTTTTTGTCCTTTTTGTGTGTGTGTGTGTGTGTGTGTTTTGTGGTGGGTTTTTTGTTTGTGTGTTTTGTGTGTGTGTGTGTTGTTGTTGTTTTTTTGTTTTTTGTTTGTTTGTTTTTGTCTTTTTTTCCCCTGCCTGCAATTTTATTTGGTTTTCTATCGAAGTGGGGTTTTTTCTACAGAATTTTGCCAGGAAAAACCCTTTCGTTGTCGTGGGGGTTTTAACGTGTGCTAAGTGCATACTGTATACCAGACCTCGGTTTATCGTCTCATCCGAATGACTAGTGTCCAGGCCACCACTCACGGTCTAGTGGAGGGGGGGGGGTATACTGGCGACTGTTCCGGGATTCGAACCAGTGCGCTTAGATTCTCTCACTTCCTAGGCGGACGCGTTACTTCTAGTCCGTCACTCCACTCTATATGTTGTTGCATACGCTGTTACGTTGCTGTTCATTGTTGTGATGTTTTGCGCTGCAGTTTGCCAAGCTATGGTAGACGGGGCGGGAGACACGTGGAAAGTGAGGGTGGGGGTGGGGGGATGAGGGATGTGTTTGGGGGGTAGGGTGTGTGTGTGGGGGGGGGGGGACTTTGCTGTGCTGTCGTGCCCCTGTTCTACTCTGACCCACCTTGTCTCCATTCATCCATGTTCGGACTACCAGTACGTTGACACCCAGTTCCATGGCAAACTCTCTCTCTCTCTCTCTCTCTCTCTCTCTCTCTCTCTCTCTCTCTCTCTCTCTCTCTCTCTCTCTCTCGCTCTGTGTGTGCGTGTGTGTGTGTGTTGCGTTTGAGATCACTTTGGGGTTTTTTGATTAATTTCGTTTCGAAGGAACAACGTTGTGGCCTGAGTGTGGACTGGTGGTTACGGGAGACGATTTTGCGATGCTTTGAAATGTGTTGATACGCTCGCTGAATCCTGACGTGAGGCATTATTTGACAATTTTTTTTTAAACCCGTAAAATAATGAAAAATAAATAGTATATCATTCTTTTGATTCCTTCCTTCGTGATAATATTATGTGTTAATAGTCAGATCTATTACGGTTGCTGTATTACATTGTAAGATCCATAAAAAGGTGATGATTTGTTTTCCTTTTACAAAAAAACAACAACAACAAACAAAAAAATGCCGATTCAGTTAGGGAATTCATGACTCTCCTGAAATTCTTTCAGGGGTTTATCCAAAATCTCCGACGATAACATCCCCTACATACAGGCGTTTGATTGTACTCGAACGTGACTGTAACACTCGTGCACCCCACACCATACTACACCACCCACCCCATCCCTCAAATCAATCGTTCTGTTGATCACTTCCACACCGGACTTCACACACCCCGGCCTCCTAAAGTTATAGGAGCCTCATTTCCGAACCCGGCCTCACCCCCCCCCCCCACTCCCCCATCCCCCACCCCATCCTACTTCCCTCCGCCCACCCCTGCATTCCTAAAATTATAGGAACCTCACTCACTAAATTATAGGAACTTCACTTCCACACCCAGACTCACCCCCGGCTTCCTAAAATTATAGGAACCTCACTCACTAAATTATAGGAACCTCACTTCCTCACCCAGCATTACCCCTGGCTTCCTAAAATTATAGGAACCTCACTCACTAAATTATAGGAACCTCACTTCCACACCCAGCATTACCCCTGGCTTCCTAAAATTATAGGAACCTCACTCACTAAATTATAGGAACCTCACTTCCGCACCCAGCATTACCCCTGGCTTCCTAAAATTATAGGAACCTCACTCACTAAATTATAGGAACCTCACTTCCGCACCCGGTCTCACCCCCGGCTTCTAAAAAAACTATAGGAACCAGGTCCGTTCATCCCGGGCAGCAAGAACCCCTGCTGGTACATGGACTCCAAGCTGAAGAAGGAGCTGCGTTGTCTGCCCTACTTCTACCTGGTGGGGCAGGGCAAGTGTGGCACCACCGACATGTTCGCGCGGATCGGTTTCCACCCGGACATGATACAGGGCAGGCTGAAGGAGTACCACTGGTGGGAACGAACTCGATACTATAAGAGTGAGGTTTGTTTTTTTTTTTTCCGGAGGGAGTTGTGGTCGTTCCATGTGGGGGGGGGGGGGGGGGGGGACCGTGGTGTGGTGTGGTGTGGTGTGGAGCTGTGTGGTGTGGTGTGGAGCTGTGTGGTGTGGTGTGGAGCTGTGTGGTGTGGAGTGGTGTGGTGTGGTGTGGAGCTGTGTGGTGTGGTGTGGAGCTGTGTGGTATGGTGTGGTGTGGAGCTGTGTGGTGTGGTGTGGAGCTGTGTGGTGTGGTGTGGTGTGGAGCTGTGTGGTGTGGTGTGGAGCTGTGTGGTGTGATGTGGAGCTGTGTGGTATGGTGTGGTGTGGAGCTGTGTGGTGTGGTGTGGTGTGGAGCTGTGTGGTGTGGTGTGGAGCTGTGTGGTATGGTGTGGTGTGGAGCTGTGTGGTGTGGTGTGGTGTGGAGCTGTGTGGTGTGGTGTGGATCTGTGTGGTGTGATGTGGAGCTGTGTGGTATGGTGTGGTGTGGAGCTGTGTGGTGGGTGTGGTGTGGTGTGGAGCTGTGTGGTGTGGTATGGTGTGGTGTGGTATGGTGTGGTGTGGTGTGGTGTGGAGCTGTGTGGTGTGGTATGGTGTGGTGTGGTGTGGAGCTGTGTGGTGTGGTGTGGAGTGGTGTGGTGTGGTGTGGAGCTGTGTGGTGTGGAGCTGTGTGGTGTGGAGTGGAGCTGTGTGGTGTGGAGTGGTGTGGTGTGGAGCTGTGTGGTGTGGTGTGGAGCTGTGTGGTGTGGTGTGGAGCTGTGTGGTGTGGAGTGGTGTGGTGTGGTGTGGAGCTGTGTGGTGTGGAGCTGTGTGGTGTGGAGCTGTGTGGTGTGGAGTGGTGTGGTGTGGTGTGGAGCTGTGTGGTGTGGAGCTGTGTGGTGTGGAGCTGTGTGGTGTGGAGCTGTGTGGAGCTGTGTGGTGTGGAGCTGTGTGGTGTGGAGTGGAGCTGTGTGGTGTGGAGTGGTGTGGTGTGGAGCTGTGTGGTGTGGAGTGGAGCTGTGTGGTGTGGTGTGGAGCTGTGTGGTGTGGAGTGGTGTGGTGTGGTGTGGAGTGGTGTGGTGTGGAGCTGTGTGGTGTGGAGCTGTGTGGTGTGGAGCTGTGTGGTGTGGAGCTGTGTGGTGTGGAGTGGTGTGGTGTGGTGTGGAGTGGTGTGGTGTGGAGCTGTGTGGTGTGGAGCTGTGTGGTGTGGAGTGGAGCTGTGTGGTGTGGAGTGGTGTGGTGTGGAGTGGTGTGGTGTGGAGCTGTGTGGTGTGGAGTGGTGTGGTGTGGTGTGGTGTGGAGCTGTGTGGTGTGGAGTGGTGTGGTGTGGAGCTGTGTGGTGTGGAGTGGTGTGGTGTGGAGCTGTGTGGTGTGGAGTGGAGCTGTGTGGTGTGGTGTGGAGCTGTGTGGTGTGGAGTGGTGTGGTGTGGTGTGGAGTGGAGCTGTGTGGTGTGGAGTGGTGTGGTGTGGTGTGGAGCTGTGTGGTGTGGAGCTGTGTGGTGTGGAGTGGTGTGGTGTGGTGTGGAGCTGTGTGGTGTGGAGCTGTGTGGTGTGGAGTGGAGCTGTGTGGTGTGGTGTGGAGCTGTGTGGTGTGGAGTGGTGTGGTGTGGTGTGGTGTGATGTGGAGCTGTGTGGTGTGGTGTGGTGTGGTGTGGTGTGGAGCTGTGTGGTGTGGTGTGGAGCTGTGTGGTGTGGAGTGGTGTGGTTTGGTGTGGAGCTGTGTGGTGTGGAGCTGTGTGGTGTGGAGTGGAGCTGTGTGGTGTGGAGTGGTGTGGAGCTGTGTGGTGTGGTGTGGTGTGGTGTGGAGCTGTGTGGTGTGGAGTGGAGCTGTGTGGTGTGGAGTGGTGTGGTGTGGAGCTGTGTGGTGTGTGGTGTGGAGTGGAGCTGTGTGGTGTGGAGTGGTGTGGTGTGGAGCTGTGTGGTGTGGTGTGGAGCTGTGTGGTGTGGAGTGGTGTGGAGCTGTGTGGTGTGGAGTGGTGTGGAGCTGTGTGGTGTGGTGTGGTGTGGAGCTGTGTGGTGGGTGTGGTGTGGTGTGGAGCTGTGTGGTGTGGTGTGATGTGGTGTGGAGCGGTGTGGTGTGGTATGGAGCTGTGTGGTATGGTGTGGTGTGGTGTGGTGTGGAGCTGTGTGGTGGGTGTGGTGTGGTGTGGAGCTGTGTGGTGTGGTGTGATGTGATGTGGTGTGGAGCTGTGTGGTGTGGTGTGATGTGATGTGGTGTGGAGCTGTGTGGTGGGTGTGGTGTGGAGCTGTGTGGTGTGGTGTGATGTGGTGTGTAGCGGTGTGGTGTGGTGTGGTGTGGTGTGGAGCTGTTTGGTGTGGTGTCGTGTCGTGGCGTGGGGTGGCATGGCGTGGCGTGGCGTGGCATGGCATGGAGTGTTGAGATGTGTCTTGTCGTGGTGTACCGTGTCGTGTCGTGTCGTGTCGTCTTGTGTTATGTCGTGGCGTGGTGTGGCGTGGCGTGTTGAGACGTATCGTATCTTGTCGTGTCGTGCCGTGTCGTGGTGTACCGTGTCGTGTCGTGTCGTGTCGCATGGTATCATCATTATCGTATCGTGTCGTATCGTATTACTCTATTGTTACAACAGATTTCTCTGTGAAATTCGAGCTGTTCTCCCTTAAGGAGAGCGCGCGCGCGTTTCAGTGCAGCCCCACCCTTCTTTTTCTGTCTGCAAAGGCAGTAGTTGGCCTCCTTCGGTCATAGCTGACCATGGATAGAGTATATCCGACCTAATGTCTAATTAGGCTGTCTGCTTGGACCAAGCAGCGTCGACTGTGACTGTAGAGACCGATGCGAAAGAGTCACATGTGTAAGCTGATGCTGGTCTGTTGGCTGCCGTCCCTTTTCTGCGAGCGAGCTTTTTCTGCTGCAGCAGCTGACAGTTTGTCCTCACCAATCCGTAGCTGATTCTTGAGAGTGCTTCCCAGCTGTTGCGGTCATCTGCAAGGTCCTCCCAGGACTCAGTGTTGATCTCAAGCGCCTTCATGTCACGTTTGCAAACGTCTTTGTATCTCAGCTTTGGGCGGCCGATGCTTCTCTGCCCCGTGGCGAGCTCTCCATAAAGGATGTCATTTGGGATGTGACCATCTTCCATGCGGCAAACGTGGCCCAGTCAGCGCAACCGACGCTGTCTCAGCATGGTATACATGGTCGGGAGGCCAGCGCGAGTCAGGACTTCGGTGTTTGTCACCTTGTCTTGCCAGGAGATGCCGAGTATGCGCCGTAGGCTTCTCAGGTGGAAGGTATTGAGCCTTTTCTCCTGACGAGTATGTGTGGCCCACGCCTCACTGCCATACAAGGTGCTGATGACGCAGCCGTTGTATACAGCCATCTTTGTCTTCATGGTCAGCTTGGGATTTGTCCACATCTCTTTGTGTGAGGTGGGCTGGCGTTGTGGCTGCGTTCCTGATCCTCTTGTCGATCTCGGTGTCTGCAAGGGTATGTTTTCATAATCATCAAGATGGAATTTCCCACAGACATTTGCCAGTGATTACCTTTTGTTCCCGTGGGTTCTTTTACGTGCACTAAGTGCATGCTGCACATGGGACCTCGGTTTATCGCATCACCCGAATGGCTGCAGGACGACCGTGAGTTCTGAGCTGTGGTCGTTCCATGTTCCATGTTATACAGCGCCAATCCTTGGTCGGAGACCAAGCTCCAAGCGCTTTACAAACACGGGGTCATTTGCACAACAGGCTGCATACCTGGGTAGAGCCGATTGACGGCTGCCATTGGGCGCTCATCATTCGTTTCCTTGACATTCAATCAGATTTCAGGCACGCACACATACACACTCAGATAGACATGTGACATTTTACGTGTATGACCGTTTCTGTTTGTTTACCCCGCCATATGTGGCTTATTCTGTAGTTGTTGCCACTTTTCGACGTACATCTCTCTCTCTCTCTCTCTCTCTCTCTCTCTCTCTCTCTCTCTCTCTCTCTCTCTGTCTCTGTCTCTGTCTCTCTCTCCCATTCCAGTGCTGTCAGCGTTGCCTCAGTTCAGAATTCTCTTCAAGCGGGCTTAAATGATGTTTCTAAATGGTGCAAATCCAACTGTATGACACTTCATCCCAAAAAAACAAAGAGTATGATTATCACGTCAAGACAAAAGCACCAAGAAAATCCCCTTGTTCTCACCCTGAATGTCGATGATACCTCCATAGATCAAGTTCGCGAGCACCGCGTCTTGGGAGTCATAATTGATGAAGAACTGAAATGGCAAGCTCACATTGATTCTGTCTGTAAAAGGTTGGCACGCAGTCTGTTCTTACTCAATCAGCTCAGACCTTACATAAACAGTGAAGCTCGCAAAATGTTCTTCCACGCTCACTGTCTTTCTCACGTCAACTATGCATCTGTTGTCTGGAGCTGTGCTGCAGATGTTCATCTTAAGAAACTAAATTCTCTCCACAAGAGAGCAGCCAGATTAATTCTAACAGATCACTCACTGTCAACGTTAGAAAAGCAAGCCAGATTAAATATCCTTCCACTTCAAAACCAGCTAGAATTCAACAAAGCATTACTCATGTACAAAACACACAATAACTTGGCACCGCAATATCTCCAACACCTGCTCACACGAGCTTCATGCCGATACGGCTCTAACAAATACATTTTGCCACGTACCCGAATTGATTTTTTCAAAACTAGTTTTGCATTTTCGGGTGCATCCCTGTGGAACTCCCTTCCTTTGCACATACAAACGGGCAGTTCTCTTCCTATTTTCAAATCAAGTCTGCATAAACATCTTCACCCCTTCCAACAGTAGATAACTCTGATCTTTAAATTACTGTAGACAGTAACAAAGGGGTCAGTTATGTCTTATTTTTTGTATCAGTCATTTATGCTGTTGTTGTTCCTTCCTTGCTTTCTCATTTCATCGTGTTTTATTTTGCTCTCTCTCTCTCTCTCTCTCTCTCTCTCTCTCTTTTTCCTCTCGTTCTGTTTCTTATGCATGCATAATCTATTCATTTCGTTCTTTCATAATCGTGACAAGTGTTCAAGTAATACTGGTGATGGTGGTAGTCACTGCAGTATGCTGCACTTGCCACACATAGATTTCAGAGACAGTAACAATACTGTACCTTTTGAACACCCGGATGTTTCTGGAACTTCTATATTGATGACATCTCTCTCTCTCTCTCTCTCTCTCTCTCTCTCTCTCTCTCTATCTATCTATCTATCTATCTATCTATCTATCTCTCTGTGACTCACTGTCCTATCCATCTGTCAATCTTAGTGTATGGGGGGAGTGAGGGGGTACTGGCAGTGTGTGTGCGCGCGTGTGTGTGTATGTATGTGTGTGTGCTCGCACGCGAGCGTCAGTGTGTGTATGCATGTGTGTGCACGGATGTGGGTGTGTGTGGAGGGCCGGGGGGTGTTTTCTTCATTATGTATACATTATGTATACAGTTCTGCATGAAAACCTTTTCCTTTCATTTATGTGTGTGCTATTTGTAATAGATGTAGATTAGCAAGGACAGATTGGAAGAATAGGCAATGCCTAAAATCTTAATCCTTGAATAAAAACGTTTTGAGTTCTGAGTTCTGAGTTCTCTCTCTCTCTCTCTCGCTCTCTCTCGCTCTCTTTCTCTCTCTCTCGCTCTCTCTCTTTCTCGCTCTCTCTTTCTCTCTCTCTAGTAGTTGTAGTAGTGGTAGTGGTAGTATTTACTATTGTTATTATTGTTGTGTCTTATCGTTACTGTTTTTGTTGTCACAAGGACAGATTGGAAGACTAGGCAATGCCTAAAATCTTTATCCTTGAGTAATACAGTTTTTGAATCTCAAATCTTGAATATCTCTCTCTCTTTCTCTCTCTCTCTTCAACGCCGTTTGCAGAGCCAGTGTCACTGGCTGAGTACAGTCACAGCCTCTTGGATCTTGAGGAAGACGGCCTGAAGGCAGAACTGCGCTCCAAAAATCATTCCGAGAAAATATGTGGTGTGTTTTCATTTGCTCTACTGTCTTTGTTGATGTTAATCGTGTTCTCTCTCTGTGTGTGGTGCACGTGTGTGTGTGTGTGTGTGTGTCTGTCTGTCTGTCTGTCTGTCATGCTGTCACACTGTTTATAGTGACCCCAATGTTGCTTTTAAAGACATCTGTCAATTCTAGTTAAAGTTTTGATTATCTTTTTAATGAAACTTCGATAAAAGAGAACAGGGGATGACGAGAGAGAGAATAAAAAAGACACTTTTTCCCTCCATAATTATGTGCGCTCCTGCCTATGAAAAGCAAATGAAATTAAATTCTTATTTTATGCGATGTCAGTCTGTGTTGATGAATCCTTTTGGGTTGTCAAGCTTACCAAAGAAACTGAACACGAGTGATTGTATTCACAGTGCATTGTATTCTGTATCACATCAGACCTCTCTGTATCAACTTCAGGCTGTTCTTCCTGCGTGCGCACAATGCGGTAACTCCCCCCTTCCCTCCCCTCCTCCCCCCTCGCCCCCGTCCCCGCCCCGTTTTGTCTTCTTTATATCATTGAA
Organism: Babylonia areolata; assembly: GCF_041734735.1. Classification (NCBI taxonomy): domain Eukaryota; kingdom Metazoa; phylum Mollusca; class Gastropoda; order Neogastropoda; family Buccinidae; genus Babylonia; species Babylonia areolata. The sequence goes on along the minus strand of NC_134883.1, from coordinate 20,295,647 downwards.
CAATTTTCGTATTTATCAGAGTAAACGTTTTCTACAGAGAGCTACCAAAGACAGCTCCTTAGTTACCGTGGGTTCATTAACTTGCCTAAAAGCATGTTGTGCATTGAAACTTCGGCTAATCGTCTCGTCGTTAACTAGCGCAAAGACCACCTCTCACATTATCAGGAGGTGAAGGGATGGCGGAAGGAGAGGGGGGGGGAATAAAAATCCCGGTCGTTGCTGTGATCGAACCTGGGGACAGACCGCTCAATCCAAGAGTCCAACACTCCCCGACAAAAGTGGCTGGGATTGTGTTCAGGGGACGGCACGCCTTCCTACCTGTGCGATCCCAAGGAGTGGACGGCGTTGGAGGGCAACGAGGGTTGTGACGAGCCCCGCCTCCTGCCCGGGAGTTTGATCCAGCACGCCAACCCCAAATCCAAGATCCTCATCATCTTCAGGCACCCTACACAAAGGTGGGCTGCTTGTGTCTGTGTGCTTTCGTGTCTGTCTGTCTGCCAGCCATTCAGTCAGTCTGTCTGTCTGCCAGCCTGTAGTCGCTTTGTACTGTTTGATAAAAGCTCTGTATCGCTGAAGAGTGGTTCGAAGGTTGAGTGTATCTTTGTGTCTGTCTCCGTCCCTGCCTGTCTGTTTCTGTCTCTTGTATATCTGTCTGCCGACCTGCCTGCCTATGTGTCTGTCGGTCTGTCGGCCTGAATAGGTTTCTGCTGGGTTGCGAGAGTGAGGGCTGTGTATTCATATCAAGATAAGAACGATTCTATTATCTCATAAAGAAATTGCTTCAGGTGCGGCAATACACAAGCTATTAGTTTTATCAGTTTTAATTTCAGTTTCTCAAGCAGGCGTCATTGCGTTCGGACAAATCCTTACGCTACACCACATCTGCTAGGCAGAATTCTGACCAGCAGCATACCCACCGCGCTTAGTGGAGGCCTTGAGTACATGCTTATGTCGGGTGTACCCCAAAAAGTGAACCGATTTTGGACAAGTACTTTCTCAGTGATAGAGAAACCGATTTCATTGAAAATTTTCACACAGTAACCTTACGGTATCATCAACAAGTCTGCAAAATGTCTAAAATATCAGATTATGCGAGTATTGTCAAATTCAAAACATCATGTCAAAAAATCCAATATCAGAGGAAAACTCACTTATTTCAGTTCATGTTCAGTGTGGCCTCCATCTTCCTCCACGACTAAACGAAGCCGTTTCTTCCAAGCAGAAATGCTTTTACGTATTTCTTCCACCGATATCTCCTCCCATGACATAATTATCCTGTCCTTTAACACCTGCTCGGTCAGTTTGTCTGTCACTCCCCGGTAAACTTTCTCCTTCAGAGAGTCCCACATGGCATGATCCATTGGGTTACAGTCAGGACTTTGTGGAGGCCATTCATCCTTCTTGGTGAATTCTGGTGTAGCCTCCTCCAGATGGGCCTGGGTTACCCTACTTGTATGTGAAGGAGCCCCACGAAACACGAAACTGTTTCTAGGATAAAGACGCATACAATCCGGGAGAAGATTGTCATCCAGTAACTGAATATAGCTTTCATAATTAACCTTGCCTCTATCAGTGTCAGTAAAATGAATGTTTGTTTTTCCATTCCAGGATACTCCAGCTGAAACTATTATCTTTTTTGAAAATCTAGAAGTCTCATGATAGAGGTGAGATGGTTGAATTTCTCGTTTTCGTTTCCCATAAACGCAATCGTTTGGGCGAATTTTAGCTATCTCTAACGTAAAGTCTTTCTCGTCTGTGAAAATGATCCTTGTCACATCAGTGGCCGAGTAGCGGTCATTCAAGAAACGGCAGCGAGTTTTCTTTTCCCTCTAACATTTTGGTCTCTCCTTGATACCCGTATCCTCTTGAAGGGCTTCAGCTCCAGTTCTTTCGCCATTCTTTGCACAGAAGACTTGCTCACTTGTAAATCGCTTGCAACTTTTCTAAGAGATTTGTGAGTTCCTGGGTTCTCCTCGTGGGATTGAATCAGTTCCTCAACACGGTCCTTGTTCTCCTCCGAACATGCAATCTTGGGTCTCCCACTGCCAATTGTACGTGCTACTGACCCTATAGTGCGTATTTTAGCGATAAGTCTGTTTACAGTGACATGACTCAACCCCTTGCCTGTAAATTCCCTTACGATCCTTCTTCCACCCCAGCCTTTCTCCTTGAAACAGTTTTCAATGGTAACCTTATCACTTTCACTCAAAGGCATGGTTGATCCTTCCAAACTGAAACTTTGGACAGAACTGATTTTGGATACAGACGACAATTAAAAAAATCAATAGACTTGACACCCAGAAGGGGTATTTTTAGACTGACACTGATTGACAGATGCCAACACCTGGCAGCTGGCATGAACATGATGGTCACATTGCACAGCTCTGATACTGGATTTTTTTACATGCTGTTTTGAATTTGACAACACTCGCACAAATTGCGTCCGAACTTTAGATATTTTGCAGACTTGCTGATGATACCCTAAGGTTACTGTAATTTTCAATGAATTCGGTTTCTCTATCACTGAGAAACTACTTGTCAAAAAGCGGTTCACTTTTGGGGCCGGGACACCCGATATATTTGTGTACCTATCAGGGTGAGTATGCATCCTCTTTTACCCCTCAGTGCCTGACTAAAAGCGTTGGGTTACGCTGCTGGTGAGGCATCTGCTTGGCAGATACAGTGGTGTAGGAGCATATAATTTTATCATGGCTTTGTCTGTCCGAACCCAGTAACGCGCCTCCTTAAGTAACTGAACTGAACTAATAAACGCAGAACTGAGAGAGAGAGAGAGAGAGAGAGAGAGAGAGAGAGAGAGAGAGAGAGCAACGGTTAGGTATGTAGAACACGGCTGGTCGTTCGTTCCCTCTGAGATTTTTTTTTTTTTTTTTTCCAGACTGTACTCGTGGTACCGGATGTGGAAGGACCTGAGGGAGCATCCCCTTAAAGTCACGGCCCGCAATTTCCACGACGCGGTTGTGAGGGGAGTGGCTCTCTACAAGAACTGCTTCAAGCGGCACTCCATCCGTGCCTGCACCTACAACTGGGAGCTCTTCGAAGTCGCTCAAGTGGGTAGCCATGGCGACAGGGGGGGTCACAGCAAGGTGTTTCCCCTTCCGGGTTCATGCGCCTTTTTTGTGTGTGTTGGCGTTATTAGCTTGGTGACCGGCTTTCTCGCTGTTGCTAACCATCCTTGTATTATGGTAATATTAATGATGATTAAAAAGATTATTTTTTACAATTCGCGTGCGTAAAAGGACCGTGCAGATGTTCGTAGTAAAAGTCACTCTGATAAACGCGCGCGCGCGCGCGTGTGTATATGTGTAGTGTGTGTGTGTGTGTGTGTGTGTGTGTGTGTGTGTGTGTGTGTGACTGAAGCCTGACTGAGTGACACAGGAAACGAATGATGCGCGCCTACATCATCATCATCATAATCACACACACACACACACACACACACACACACACACACACACACACACACTTTTTGTCAGAGTGGGTTTTACTACCTACATTTGCCAGTTTCTTGTGCTGCACGCGGGACCTGGGTTTATAGTCTTATTTGAATGTCTATTGCAGAGAGGGTGGGTGCGGGGGATGCTCAACTAACACTAAACCCAACATATCTTGGAAAACGTTGCATCCCACTGACACACGAGTTGTGTGTTGACAGTTACAACTGGCTGGGGGTTTCTACTCTGTGTACATGGAGGACTGGTTACGGATCTTCCACAGAGACCAGATGTTGGTGATGCGGACCGAGGACTATTCGGGTGACATCGAGGGCCACATGATCAGAGTATTCGGCTTCCTTGGTGTCGGTGAGTGACATAACGCAGCTTGATCGTGGTTCTTCCCCAAAGACAACTGTCGTGTGCTACATGGGGAAGTGCAGGTAATTTGAGCATGTCGGAAACATGAGCACCCCGTTGTTCCAGCATGTGTCGTAGTTTGATTCTTTTTCTTATCTCACTGATCGATTCCAGTCTGTCATTGTTGATAATTTCCAGTCTGAATCCGTTAAAATTGAACATGGAGTCCCACAGGGATCTGTTTTAGGCCCAGTGCTCTTCACACTGCACACTGCTCCTCTCGCTGAAATTATCAACCGCCATAATTTCAGTCTTCATTCTTATGCTGATGACACTCAACTCCAGAAGAGTGATACACCTGAAAAACTATCGTCGCTCTTGCAAGAAAAATCCAACTGCTTCCTGGATATTCAAAATTGGATGACTCTAAATAAGTTACAATTGAATGCGGACAAAACTGAAGCAATGATCGTTGGAACTAAACAAAAACTCTCTTCCATTACAACTAATACAATCAAACTTGGCAGAACATCCATCCCTCTTTCCAGTTCAGTCAGGAGCCTCGGCGTTGTCCTTGACAACACACTATCCATGCAAAAATTTATCAGTCAGACATGTCAGTCCTGCTACTGTCAACTGCGGCGCACCAGTTCCATCCGGAAATATCTGTCCATTGACGCAACATCTAGACTTGTCGTTTCTCTCATTCTCTCTCGCCTTGACTACTGTAACTCTCTATTGTCTGGTTTGCCTGCTTCATCCATTCAGTCCCTTCAGTGCGCGGCATACAAAACTGTGCTGCCCGACTCGTCCTCCGAAAGAAAAGATCTGAGCACATCACTCCTCTTTTGCAACATCTCCACTGGCTCCCTGTCTCACACCGAATAAAGTACAAGATCAGCACTCTATGCTACAAATGTATTCACAAATCAGCCCCTTCCTGTCTCTGTGGCTGCCTTCACCTCTACACTCCATCTCGCTCACTACGATCAGCTTCGGATCCACTCCATTTACGCATACCCAGATTCAAACTCTCGACTGTTGGCCGCCGTTCTTTCTCTGTCTCTTGACCTTGCACTTGGAATGAACTTCCTCTTTCGCTTCATCAAGTCTCCACACTCAGCTCTTTCAAGTCTGGCCTTAAAACCCACTCTTCCCAAAATAGCCTCCCTTCCCTGTCTCTTCCTTGTCTTCAGTTTCTCTAGTTTTAGGGTTATACGTGCGTGAGAATGAATGGTGCGAAAACGCTTAGATTTGTCAATGCACAAGATTCAGCGCTATATAAAATACCTTTTTTTTTCTTCTTTTTTTTTAATATTTTATCTATTAATTTGTTTTTTCTTTTTTCTTTTTTTTCTTTTTTCTTCTTCTTCTTTTTTTTTTTTTTTTTTTTTTTAATTCATCTATTTATTTGTTGTTGTTTTTCTTCTTTTTTGTTTGTTTGTTTTTCTGTTGGGTTTTTTTGTTTGTTTGTTTTGTTTTGTTTTTTTCTCAAAGCCTGACTGAGCGCGTTGGGTTCCGCTGCTGGTCAGGCATCTGCTTGGCAGATGTGGTGTAGCGTATATGGATTTGTCCGAACGCAGTGACGCTTCCTTCAGCTACTGATACTGCTAAGAGCATGAATGCGCTTCATGCGTTAAGTCCATGTCAGAAATTCCCTGTCGATTCTTCGGCTTTTAGTAATTTCAACCTTTTTTTTTTTTTCTTCTTTTTCTCGTGAATTTCACTGTCTCTTACGTAAAATCTAGTCCTCAGAACAGTTGAAGCCTTCGTTGCATTACTGAAATCAATTAACAACAGTTGTTGCCCACTTACATGGCAACCTTTTATCAATCTAAGCAGCCAGTTTTGTGACGCCAAACGCTCGTGTCGTTTTCGTGGTATGACGAAACACAGAGTAAAAACAGTGACGCTAACTTGGACACATCGGTTGTTGGTAACTTCGGCAGGGTAGGCTACTCCTGTTTGCATGCATACTAAAGTGGGTGCGTCTTTGTCTGTGTATACAAGATATTACATGACAGTTGGCGTTAACAAGACAAGTAGTATTGCGATCTTGCTCTCTCATGGTTCTGCTCTTATCTGTCTGACCGGTCCAATGTTGTTTCTGTTTGCGGCCTTTCATCCTCCCCATCCGACGTACAGTTTGGTGTGCCACAAGGCTCCGTGCTTGGGCCCATTCTGTTTGTTTTCGATACACAACCGATTTCCACCATTGTGAAACACCATTCGTTGTCCCACCATTGCTTTTCTGATGACAACCAGCTGTATCTGTCGGGACCTCCGTCTCTCCTTCCCTCTCTCATTTACTCTACCTAGGCCTGCATCTCCGATCTGAAGACATGGATGACTGAAAACAAGCTTAAATTAAATGAGGATAAAACTGAAATCATGATTATCACCCCACAAAGGCTTTGCCACTCAGTCTCTCTTCCTTCCTCAGTCTCCCTCAGTGGCACCGACATTCCTCTTTCTTCTTCAGTCCGCAATCTTGATGTTATATTCGACTGGTCTCTTTCCTATCATCATTCTTACGTCGCAAATATATGCAAACTGTGTTACTTTGAAATTCGCAGAATTGCATCCATTCGTCATCTGCTGACTGAAGATGCAACCAAAACTCTTCTCTCTGTCTTTGTGCTGTTCCGCCTGGATTATTGTAATTCCCTACTTGTCGGTTCACCCAGCTACCTCATTGCTAGGCTTCAGAAAGTCCAGAACTATGCTGCTTGTCTTGTCTTTCGTTCCTGTAAATTTGATCACGTCTCTGCTCTCCTTCATACTTTACACTGGCTCCCAGTACAAGAAAGAATTACTTACAAAGTCGTCTCTCTTTGTTTCAAGTCCACACACTTCTGGTCCACAGTATCTTTCTGATTTCATTCATCCTTACATACCCTCACGCCAATTCCACTCTTCTTTTCACACCCGTATGCTTAGGATCCCTCCTGCTCAAACCAAAACGTATGGCCAACGCAGTTTTTCATACCAAGCCCCCTTTCTTTGGAATCAACTTTCTCAGCCTCTCCGTCACTCATCTTTGCTGCAATCTTTCAAATCCAGTCTGAAGACCCACCTTTTCCCCTCCAGATTAATTCTCAACAGCTCATCCGTTTCTAGTATGAACTAAAATGACTATTTGTGAGTGAGTGAGTTTTGATAGTTTCAGGATTTGTTGGTGGTATTTTTTATTGTGTACTTTTTACGATTGTGTGCTTTGACTTGAATGAGTGCGTGCGCGTGTGCATTGTGTGGGGAGTGTGTGGGGGGGGGGGGGGGGGGGGTGAAGACTTTTCAATGATGTTTGGTATCTTGTGTTCAATTTTTCCTTTTTGATATTTGCATGTGTTCTGTTTGTAAACGCCGAGGGCTTGTTTTCAAGATTAGGCGTAAATGCACATAATAATAACAATAATAATGATAATAATAATAATAATAATAATAATAATGCGGTTTTTCGCCCCAACATACTGAGACTATTTTGTGCGTGACGCTTTTCTTCATTTGACTCCGTTTGTCCACGTAATCGCTTACGTCTTGATGCATCAAGGTGTCTGCACGCAGAAAAATGCTAGCTGTGTATTATTTTGCCGTCGGTTTGTTTATTTTGCAGTGTCAATAATTTGTGCACGTGGCAGTCATGACGGTAAATTGAGCATCCCTGCACCATATTTCATGCACCGAGTGTTCAAATTAGCCGGACATGATTGTAAATTGAGCTTTTTTTAACATTAGAAATATTCCGTTTTATCTCTTGTTTTGCATATTACTGAAAAATAAAGCTTTGTAGTACGCAAAGTATTTTGTTTTCTTCATTTGCTGAAATCTTTTGCATGTATTTCTGTGTCGTAGTTTCTGATTTAATCAAGTTCCAAGTTAAGGTGTTCAAATTTGCATCAGTTCCCTACGTTTTTTGTTCAAATATGCCCGTTTACTTACCACATGTAGTGGAAGGTTGATTTGGCCGCTGTTGTTGTTTGCTAAGGAAACGATTTTAGTGACATCCCAAGCAGCGGAAAGGGGAAGAGGGGTGCTTCACGGTTAGCCTGTTAGTAGAACTACCACTTTGGGAATTTTGTTGTGTTAACCTTGAATTAAAAAAGTAATAATTATGATAATTATAGAAAATACATCAACGATGATACTTTTACTGCAGCTGCTACTAGGCTACCACTGCTACTGCTACTGCTACTACAACTGCTGATACTACTGCAGCTGTTGCTGCTGCGCCTACTACTACATGCATGCTTCATGGTTAGCCTATTAGTAGAACTACCATCTTGATAATTTTGTTGTGTTAACCTTGTATTAAGAAAGTAACAATTATGATAATGATAACAATACAACAACAATACTTTTACAGCAGCTGCTAATAGGCGACTACTGCTACTACTACTACTATTGCTACTGCTACAGCTGCTGCTGCTGCGCCTAGTACTACGTGCATGCTTCACGGTTAGCCTATTAGTATAAATACCACCTTGATAAATTTGTTGTGGAAACCTTGTATCAAGAAAGTATGATAATTATGATAATAATAACAATACGACAACAATACTTTTACTGCAGCTGCTACTGGACTAGCTACTACTACTACCACTACTGTTGCTACTGCTACAGCTGCTGGTGGTGGTGGTGCTGCTACTATGATGAGTATAATGATGATGGTGATACTGACGAAAGATAAAAAAAGTTAGCATTGTTATTGATGTTGGTGGTGGTGGTGGCGGTGGTAGTCTAGTTGTGTATGCATGCGTACGTGCATGTGTATGTAGCTTTTTGATCTTTTGGTCTGACGTTTGTCATGGTGTGTGTGTGTGTGTGTGTGTGTTTGCGTGCGTATTGTGCAACAGCCAAACTGAACAAGACCCAGATGGATCCTGTGCTGACTCAGAGGAATGCGAACATTGGTCATTACGACAAGATGGGCGACATGCTGCCCGAAACCATCGCCATCCTCAACGAGTTCTACAAGCCCTTTGTGCTCCGCCTGCACGAGCTGCTGGGCGGCGATGACCGCTTCTTGTGGAAGGACGTTGTAGTGAAGTAATCTTTATTGTGATGTAAATTGCTGTAACTAAATGGCTGTGGTATGGCTGCAAAAGATGACGCAGTTGTTCAGGGAACTGATAATATTGTTGTTGTTTTGGTGGCGAGTGGGGGGTCCAAACGGTGCTTAGTTATTATGCGAGATCGTTCTCGCAGTGTGTAAACACCAACTTTTTTGCTTTTTCTTATTTTTTTACATTAGGATATAATTTTTGTATGGTTGAATGAGCATCAGTAGTTGTTGTTTTATTATCAACAAAAATGGACAGTACGATCAGTCATAAGCACAACTGTGGCTTCATTGTGGTCTATGACAGAAATACAATCGTGCCATAATTTCAATAAAGTAGATTCCACGAAACCTGTCAAAAATGTGTTCTTTAAAATGTAGCTTCTTTTTTTTCTTTTTTGATTCACTTGTGTAAACAAAGTGAGTCTGTGTTTTAACCTGGTGTTCGGTTGTCTCTGTGTGTGTGTGTGTGTGTCTGTGTGTCCGTGGTAAACTTTAACATTGCCATTTTCTCTGCAAATACTTTGTCAGTTGACACCAAATCTGGCATAAAAATAGGAAAAATTCAGTTCTTTCCAGTCATCTTGTTTAAAGCAATATTGCACCTCCGAGATGGGCACCAAAAATATATATAAGCCAAATTATATGCAAACTGAATTTACTGTTATATTTATATTTTTTTCATTCTCTAAATTTGGCACTTTGATCTGATATTCTGACACAACAACAAGAGCAGTCATTTATATCACTTTTTGATCAAACAGGAACTTCTTTTACTAAGCATGGAAGTTATATTTATTTTGCATGTTTTTGGTGCAGATAGTAAAGAAGGTAAATTAATCTGTAATTAATGCCAGGGGGCTTAATTTGCTTTAAACTAATCATTCTCATCTGAAGCATTACATTTTGAAATTATACTCAATACATAAAAATCTTGTGTGTTTTACTTTAAGTGTACAGGGCTTTCACTATGTTCATTCGCCCAAGTGGTCTTTTTAGGAAAATGCTAAAATCAATACGACGAGTGGACTTTATAGATCTATTGGCTGAACCCTGAAGGTCATGGGTTAAAGTCAATTGCGTACACATATTTATACGTATTCAGAGCGCGTGCTTATATTCGCGAACGCGAACGACGGCATTTTGTTTCAAGTTGTTGATCCTATATTCGATCGACAATACACGATAACATGTGATGGAACGTTGGAGAAGGAGACCATTAAATATTTATTCAGAGAAAGATTTGTGAACGCCTCATCACTTACTGGATTATGCCCCAAACTGCCATAAAAATATCCACAGAATCAGTCGGAATTCACAGTTAAAAATAATAAACCATGAGAGTTAATACCCTTGAATTGATGAAACGTAAAAATTTCCAGTCTTGACTTTTCTCAAAATGAAGACCTTTTCACTTCATACGTTTAGAAGTACTTGTACTTGGTTCTACATGTTATTAGTTTAACAAAATACTCAATTTTCATATCAACTTTAAAACTGTAAAACTAAAATGAACATAAAAGAGAAATTGAATCGACCATGTCAACCGGGTGTAACTGAACTTGTACATCTATCTAGATCCAGAGAAAACGGCTAAATGTTGCAGTGTGATTGCGGTGATAGCCACGTCACCTTTACCGCGGACTTAAAAAGAATTTTTAATTGCCCTTAAAGATTTTTTAAATGCCCAAGATACACCAGAATAATATAACTTAAACAGCGTTCTCACTGCGAATACCGCAATCGATTTATCGCCCTTTAAAAAGCATGTTTAAATGTTATATTTTTGCATGTCAGTTAAGGAGCCATGATAGTGTAATGGGTAAGAGTTTCTTCTCACCCGAACATGCGGGGTTCGAATCTGCAGGTTAGGACTCCTTTTTTTTAATTTTTTATTTTAACCCGAAGCTTTATAATAACAAATACAGAACACATTTTAACGATTAGATGTTTTGTTGTTGTCGTTTTTTAGTGTATCACAAGTGAGTCTTGAAAGCCTTGCCACTTTTTTTTTCTTTTTGTTTTTTTTTCTTTTTTTTTGTTTTTGTTTTTGTTTTTTTTAACAGCGTTGATATTTTCATTCTGCAAATGGGAAGTATTTTGACCAGCAGTATTTGGCTGCAAGCTTTGCCAAAAGGTGTTAGAACCACAAAGCTGTATTTTCTCTTCATTTTCAATTGTGCAGGCCTAATTAATTCATAAAAGCAAAATACTGAAGTGAAATAAAGTACGTTGGTAACGTTGAGAAACTAGTAAATGTAGACTATCATCGTTTAGCTTTTGTCATCGCGTCATTTTTGAATATGTGCACGTTGCGAATTTTTACATGAGCCTATCGAAGCCCTCCGTATGAGTAAAATAGAATCAAAGGATGAATTAGTGTGAACTATATGATACACAGTTCTTTTGTTACGCATGTTCCATGTGCAGTTCATGTTCGTTCGATATCGAATGCTATTCGAGGGTTTGATGAATAACAATCCTCGGCTTTCAACAGTTTGGAGATCTTACGGTAATACGACAGGCACAGTGCCACATGCAAACACGCGCTGGAACTATTCAAATGTGTTATGTGCCAGTGTAAACAGATGTTCAGCTCATACATTTCCTCGATGATTAGTTCTTTCTTAAATGCTTTTTGTGACACGGATTTTACATTTAATATTAACAAGCAGCCTATATAAGTTTACATATTTAAATTTTCTAAAGTTGGAGATATCGGAGGCCTTTTGTTTGCGCATTTTTATTCCTACCGATATAAAAGCCACCTCCGGCCTTCAAAGTGATGAGTCTTGAGCAAAGTGTTGCACGTTTCTGTTGCACGAATAAAGACAATGGTTGATTAAATTTCCCTACTCAGACTAGGCGTACGATGGCTCAGTGGTTAAAACGTCTGCCAGAAAAAGGAGACTCATTTCTGAAGTGGCGACCACCCTGGAGGCGCGGGACCAGGGGAAAAAAGAAAAAGAAAAGGCGGCAATACAAGGGCATCCAGGAGTCATGACCTGGGTGCGGCCCGGCCCCCTTAGAGTGTAAGGAGTTTAGGGCCGAAACACTTGACTGAGGGGGGCTTCTTCTCTGAAGACCTTGTACTGTCCAGCTCCCCTTAGAGTTTCTTATTACCAATTGTCATCAGTGTGATTGTCACTTTTTCTCTGATCAAAACCTATGGAGTTATTACAGATCATTCCGGCTGATTTGTGAGTTCGACAACAGGCAGACGTTTTTCAAACTCAGCGTGGTTGTCTGGGTGCTAGTCCTTCAGATGAGATTAGCACCACAGAAATAACTCGGGGCGCCAGCAACTGTCCCTCGCTCTGTTCTTTGTAGGGGGGATAATTAGGCAGATGCAGCAGCATTCGGGAAGGGAGAGAGGAAGGTCAGAATTGGCGGTTCAGAAGATGAAAAGAGATAATCCCCTGGCTCTTTTCACAGACACTAGTGCGTGCACGCGCGTACACATATGCAAATCATAAATACATATTCATTGATTTATTCAATGTGTTATGTATTTATATGTTATAGTGTGCCAGCAGTGTGACCCCCACCACCCACACTCTGTCTCCCTTCCCCCCCCCCCACATCCCTTCTTATCTCCCTTCCCACTCTGTCCAAAGTCCAGTCTTTGAGGTCGCGCCGACACTGCGCCACCCTCCCTCCTTCCACCTCCCTCACCCCCACTCCCTAGTCGGCCCTCTTTGGTCAGCGACGCCACGTCACCCGCCCCAGTGGTAGGAACACGTGCAGGTATGTGATGTCTGCCACAATCCCCATGCTGAAACAGACGAGTGTTGGCATGTCGGAACATCCCATGTGGCGGCCTGTCTTTCAAGTCGTTCCCCATCTCCCCTTTCACGAACGCAGCTGACGTAGATGGCGGGACTTTGGGAGAATTTATGCTAATGCGAACTTTGATCATGCCGGCTAACATGCCGAGAGTTGTATTGTCCTGTCTCCCCAATCTCTTTGTGACGTAAACGGAGAACCTGTCGTCACAGAATGTTATAGAAACAAGTGGGTTGAATTGTAGCAAATCAGATCAATCTGTTGAATTGGACGAATTGGGATTAAGCAGTGAATCTGTCAGTCATTCACATAGCGTCACTAGGACAAGCAAAGATTGGTTATTTCAGTTCAACTAGTTGGGGGAGTGAGTGTTGTAGCTTGCATAGTATGTTGTGGGAAGGGATAAAGCCAGTCAGCACAGCCAGTTCTCAGCTGTCTCCCAGAAAAACTGACTGACACAGGCTGACTGACTGATCAGTGATGTGAGGAGCAAGGAAATCCCTGTTGGGCTGTGAGTACACAACTTGTAATGGTTTTATGCTATGTTGATAACTTAGTTGTGTTGGGAAGCTATGTTTTGTGTCAGTGAACAGCCAGTTTAAGTTGATAAGTTGATCTTGTGGCTTGTGGACGGAAAAGGGGTTAATGTGTGAAAGCTACCCACTGAGAGAAGTACTGGCCTAAATCTTTTGAGTACCCCCCCCCCCCCCCCCCCCGACCCCCCCCCCCCCCCCCTTCTATTTGGTTACAGATATCTTGTTCTGTATTTTTGATGTATTACTTACTTGTTTTGTATATTGTAGATGGTGTTGGTTCAGTGTGAACTGAACAGATCTATAGGCTAACACAGTGTCAGTGTGTGTTGAGGGTTTTTCATGTGTGCGTGTGTGCACATGGGGATAACAGCAGGGTTTTTCATGTGTGTGTGTGTGCACATGGGGGTAACAGCAAGTGTTGTGGAACACATGTTTGTTGGTTGTTGTGGTAACATGTGTAGGAGTTGTGCTATGTGTCAGTGGTTTACCTTGTTTGGACAAAGTGGGAAAGCACATTGTAATGTGGATAATGAGTTGATTAACAAGGAGAGCACTGAGGGTCAGTGCTATGTTGTTGCACATTGCTGTTAACCAGAGATATGTTGGAAGTAATGATTTCCTTACATGTATTGTGTCAGTAGGACACTTTGTGAAGGCAAAGAGATTTTGTTTGGTCATGGTAACACACAGTTTTATTATAAGATGGGTAACATGTGTTGGAATACAGGGTTGTATTGGTCAGTGATATGTTTTGTATACAGTATGGTATGTCACTGTTGGTGGCAGGTAAGCTTGATGAAGCTTGTATTACCTCACTTAGATTTATGTGTGAGAGGAGTGCATACTGGTGGACATGTGATGAAAGGTGCTGAGAGGGCATAGGCCTTTCATGTCAGTGATGTCAGGATATTTTGAGAGTTTCTGACCTGGGTTTTGGTTTTGTGTTTTGTGTTCCAGGTGTGCTGCTTGTAGTTGTAGATGTTGCTTGTAGGTGCTGCTTGTGGGTGTTGCTTGTAGAAAGTACTTGAAGTAGGCAGTATGTGCTGCCTTAGTGTGTGTTGCTTTTGTTAAGTAGGGTGAACTGCTTAGTGTGTGTGCTGTATTGTAAAGTAAACACTCTATAAAAACCACTCCATGTGGCCCTGCTATTGATGTGAGGAGAGAGTGAGTGAGTGCATCATTAGTTGATCCTGTATCCCCCTGTCTGCTCCCCTCTCTCTCTCTCTCTCTCTTGGAACCGAACCACAACCCTTTCTTTCAGTTTTTACATATATATACACTCCTTTTGTTTTAAATACCAGTTTATCGGCTTCCTGTTTGGACTTTTTCTGTTTTGTATTGATGTTGAATATTGTCAAGATGGTAATTTTAAAAAATGTCATTTTCTCAGTTTTTTTGGCTTTTTTTTTTTGGGGGGGGGGGGGGGGGGGGGGGGGGGGGGGGGGGGGGGTCTTTCTTTCTTTCTTTAGTTTTGGAGTTTCAATTTTGAAGAGGTGCCAAAGCGTGTCGACTGACCCATATGCACCATCCCACACCACACCTGATGTAAAAAAAAAAATAATAATAATAATAATAAAAAGAGCAGATGCCTGATCTTCGCATAAACCCAACGCGCTGATCAGACCTTGAGGGCCTACCCAAAGTTTGTGTGAAATATTAACATTGAATGGGGAAAAAAAACACACACACAAAACTCGATGCCATGCACTGAATTGTTTTCCAGATTTTACAGCAGCTTTGAAACACACACAGACGCTATGGTGACACACACGACAGGAACTGACGACGGAAAAAGAGAAATTTGACGTGAACGAATAGAGCAGGAAAGGACACTCCACTGTCTTCATCCCATCCTTAACTCCCATCGCAAGCAAGGGCTAGCAAAAAAAAAAAAAATGCAAAACACACAGCGAATCGACAATTTTGTTTCCATGAAAAGCCACCCCCCGAGATGCATGCTGTTTGGTCTGAACGACCACTTTGAAGGAGGGAACTGGGAGCGGAGAGGGGAAAGTGTGTGGAGAGGAGGTGAAGGGAGGAAATCTTGCCCAGGGCTGCTGATCTTCTGCCAAACGTTTCTCAGTGTGTGTGTGTGTGTGTGTGTACGTGTGTGTGTGTGTGTATGCGCGCGCGTGTGTGTGTGTGTTTGACGACAGAAAAAAAGACTGGTCACTGAAGAAACGCGCCGAAGACAGGCACAACACACAAAGCACACTATGATGTTTTAGACACGACCTGCACGTGAAACTCGTCCAGGTCGGGTGCAGCTCAGGTCAGAGACCAGCGAGGCTTTCTGGGATACTTGATGAAACGTGTCGTTCGCCAAGTCAGCCAGTTTGGTGTCGGGTACAGGCGGGTGTCGGGTTACAAACGTGTGCTGCTTTGCCTGTTGTGCGGAATGACTGGTGACAGAAGGTTGGTCAGCCATGTTTGGTCACACAGAGAAGACGTGGCTGACTGCTGAAGGCATTACAAAAAGTGTATCGTGTCTTATCCAGCACTGTAATGTTTTGGAAGTACCTGGCTCTTAACGTTTCACACAATGAAGTTGGTGAAGTTCTCAGTTCTGGCTCAACGTTTCACACAATGAAGTTGGTGAAGTTTTCAGTTCTGTCTCTCTCTCTCTGTCAGTCTCTTTCTCTCTCTGTCTCTGTTTCTGTTTCTCTCTCTCTCTCTCTCTCTCTCTGGTTCTGTCGCTCACCGTTTCTTTACTTCTATGTCTTTTTGTCTCTCTTCCTGTGTCATTCTCACTCCCTCTCGCTCGCGCGAGCATGTGAATGTGTATTTGTGTGTTGCCCAAAAATGTCTCGCATAGGTTGCAATGCTATTGAACGACAAAAAGTTACGCTCCAGTTATTTGTATTTGTATTTCTTTTTATCACACAGATTTCTCTGTGTGAAATTCGGGCTGCTCTCCCCAGGGAGAGCGCGTCGCTATACTACAGCGCCACCCATTTTTGGGTATTTTTTCCTGCGTGCAGTTTTACTTGTTTTTCCTATGAAAGTGGATTTTTCTACAGAATTTTGCCAGGAACAACCCTTTTGTTGCCGTGGGTTCTTTTACGTGCGTTAAGTGCATGCTGCACACGGGACCTCTGTTTATCGTCTCATCCGAATGACTAGCTTCCAGACCACCACTCAAGGTCTAGTGGAGGGGGTGAAAATATCGGCGGCTGAGCCGTGATTCGAACCAGCGCGCTCAGATTCTCTCGCTTCCTAGGCGGACGCGTTACCTCTAGGCCATCACTCCACTCCTTAATCACCTTATATACAATCAATCTGTATGCAGACTGTCAACATGGTTTTAGACAGAGAAGATCGTGTACAACACAGCTCCTAGAAGTAATTGAAGATCTTACAATAAATATGGACAAACCTGTAGACATAATGTATTTAGACTTTAGAAAAGCATTTGACTCTGTACCACATTAAAGACTTCTATTAAAATTAGCTTCATGTGGTATTACTGGAAACATACTGAACTGGACAAAAAACTTCTTGTCAGAAAGAACACAGGTAATTACAACTGGAGAAAAAATGTCAACAAATGAAAATGTTGTTAGTGGTATACCTCAAGGTAGCATACTTGGCCCAGTGCTTTTTTACAGTATACATAAATGACCTTCCTCAAAGTATAGAAAGCAAATGCAGAATATTTGCTGATGATACTAAACTTTACGGCAATGCACAAAATAACACTACACTACAAAAGGACTTGTATAAGTTACACGACTGGACTGATTGATGGAATCCATATTTCAACGTATCAAAGTGTAAAGTAATGCACATGAGCAGAAAAAATCCAGAAAACAAATACCATATGATAATAGAAGACACCACACGGGACATTGAAAAATGTCAAAGTGAGAAACACCTTGGCATATTTTTTTTTTATAATAAACTATCATTTGACATACAGATACAGAATATGATAAATAAATCCAACCAGATGATATGAATAATTAAGAGAACATTTACATATTTAGATAAAGATATATTTCTTAAACTGTATAAAGTATTGGTTAGATCACAAGTGGAATATGGTAATATCGTGTGGCACCCATACCTCAAGAGATAAACTATAGCTTTAGAAAGGGTACAAAGAAGAGCAACTAAGTTATTAAAAGAATGCAAATCTATGAGCTATCAACAGAGACTTACATACTTAAATCTGCAGTCATTAAAGGGTAGAAGGCTAAGAGGAGATTTAATAGAAACATACAAAAAGTTAAATTGCTATAATGAAGTAAATGTGAATAATATTTTTAGAATGTCAACTTATGAGAGTACAAGAAATTCAATGATTAATTTTTTTAAAGAGCACTGTAGTACTAACCTAAGGAAAAATTCATTAGCTAATAGAACTGCACATGTATGGAATGCGCTACCTATCGAAACTAAACTTGCACAAAATACTAATGCGTTCAAAAAATCTCCTTGACATGAACATCAATTTAAAAGAAAAATGTATTGACTTTGATGAGTGATTTACAGTACGTGTAAAAGAAAAACATGTATGCATCCCACAAATAAAAGGAGACCGATATTGGAGGGGACATTAAAAAAAAAGGCCGTGAGGCCTAGGCAGTGAAATGCCAGTCCCTACATTACTACTACTACTACTACTATTAACTGTGTGGTTTGTTTTCGGGTTACCTCTCACACAGTGATCTAATGTGAGCCGTAAAATTCATATTTATGTATCACATACTCCCCCACCCTCCCTCCTTGCTGTCAAAGAAATAAATATTGTAAAAGAAACGGTACTATGATGCGCTTTAAACATAGCAAAGGAGAATGTTGTGGGATGAATGGTGGTGGTGGTATTTGTTTGTATTTGTATTTCTTTTTATCACAGCAGATTTCTCTGTGTGAAATTCGGGCTGCTCTCCCCAGGGAGAGCGCGTCGCTATACTACAGCGCCACCCAATTTTTTGTATTTTTTCCTGCGTGCAGTTTTATTTGTTTTTCCTATGGAAGTGGATTTTTCTACAGAATTTTGCCAGGAACAACCCTTTTGTTGCCGTGGGTTCTTTTGCGTGCGCTAAGTGCATGCTGCACACGGGACCTCGGTTTATCGTCTCATCCGAATGACTAGCGTCCAGACCACCACTCAAGGTCTAGGGGAGGGGGAGAAAATATCGGCGGCTGAGCCGTGATTCGAACCAGCGCGCTCAGATTCTCTCTCGCTTCCTAGGCGGACGCGTTACCTCTAGGCCATCACTCCACTTGGTGGTTGCTTTCAAACTAAAAATTGCACGTCCTTTGGAAAATACATGTTCGGCGTCCGTTTGATAAACCCACCGTTTACCTTTCTTTTGAATTTAAGTATTTAACATTTAAATGACAAAGAGCCGAAGATCGACGCATTATAACTTAACACACATACGGGCGCAACAGCCGAGTGCCTAGAGCGTTAGACTTGAAAGACCCCAGGTTCAATCCCAGTGTCGGCTCCTGGTTGGTTAAGGGTCAAGTTTCTGATCTCCCATGTCAACAAATGTGCCGAACTGCTGGTGCCTTGACTAAACCCCTTGATGTGTACGCACGTGCAGATGATCAAATGCGCACGCTAAGGATCCCGTAATCCATGTCAGTGTTCGGTTGGTTTAAAAAGAAACAAGAAACCTTGCAGACAACCCCCTCCCCCCTCCTTCCCCAAATCTCTCACCCAGCTAGAAATGGAATATGGCACATACGTGGCGGGGTTAAAACGGTAAAGGTGAGTCCCACTCGTAGATTGAGTGAACGTGGAAATAGCAGCCCTCAAACGTAGACAGAGGAAAAGACTGCTTACAAGTATAAGTTTCTGTCCTGGAATTCTACATTCCCAATGTTGCAATACACTTTAGACATGAAACATAGGTGAAATTGTTTTCTGCCTCACTCCCTGTTCAGGTATTTCGGATAATCTACTGTCAGTCACACACAGAAAGTGTAATGTGAGACAAAAGACGTGGTGTAATTTAAAAGATCCACCGAAGGACAGCAGATGTGGCTGTGTCAATCAGCAGTTTTCTGTCCCATCACGAGACTCTGCGAAGTTTGTGAAGAGATCGGAAAGATATCCTTTCGTCAAATATTAAGGTTGACATGATGAAAATATCACAACTCCTGTGTTATTTTCGCAGTTTGGAGCATTCTCAGCTATGGGAAAGACTCAGCTTACGTCCTTTCTCCTCCCCGTACCAATATAAGTTGAAAATCGGGGGGAGTGTCTCCAAACTAGATGCAACAAAGAGCATGACCGGACCGGAAAGATCGAACCAAAACCTTTGGATTCAAAGTCACTGCCAGCTGTAACAACACGGCTGCCGTCCTCCCGGCTGCTAAGACCAGGATTTCTTTATTAAAAAGCTTGCACAAAGTGTGATGCGTTGGTCGTGACTGATCATGACAGATGGGGACAGATCGATCAGGGGCCCGTGCTTTTAGCGGGACAGGTGGAGGGGTGAGGACCGTGCGTGTAGGGTGAAGGGTGGCGAGGGGATTGGTGTGTTCTAATTGAACTGATCGCGGACAGAGAGCGGGGACTCGTACACATAGTTTGTAATTTTTGTTTTATATGGAGAAGGAGGGTTGAGGGGGCGGGGGGGGAGGCATGAGGTGTGTGTGTGCGCGCGCGCGTACGTGTGTGTGTGTGTGCGTGTGTGTGTGTGTGAACTTGGAGTGGGAGACTGAACTGTTCATTGCTTTGCAGGTAGTAGTACATGTACGTATATGAGCGGGCTGACTTGGATTGATCGAATGTAGGCTTGCAATTGCGTGAGGATGCAGGCATATGTGTTGTCAGTGGGTGTTATGATATATGCGTGGAGTGTGTGTAAGTGTGCGCGCGCGCGACTGTGTCTATACTGTGTCACTCTGTGTGTGTGTGTGTGTGTGTTTGTGTGAATATTAGTGTATTCAACTTTAGTAAATGCAAGTGCGACTCTGCGTTGAAATTGATGTATTCAAGCATACAAATATGGATATCGTAGGGCTGAGACAGAGGTGGTCGATAGACGTGTTCTAAGCTGCTTTGTGCATGGATCTCTCCGTGTGTGTGTGTGTGTGTGTGTGTGCGTCCGTCCGTCCGTCCGTCCGTGTATGGGCGTGCGTGCGAGTATGTGCGTGCCTGTAACGTCCTTCAAATGTTCGAAATACACAACAGAAAAAAATACAAAATAGGCAAAGAATGGAAAATGAATTTGGATGATAGATCTGGGTCATCTCTCTCTCTCTCTCTCTCTCTCTCTCTCTCCCTTTCTCTCTCTCTCTCTCTCTCTCTCTCTCTCTCTCTCTCTCTCTCTCTCTCTCTCTCTCCATTTACTGATATGTTGTTTTTGGTTGTTGTTGGGTGGTTGTTTTTTTCAAGTGTACTTTTGTACGTAATACAATCTTATAATGTTTCTTTTTTTAAATGTATGCACACAAATGAAACTATCATACCTTTTCATCAAAAAACACACTGTGAATCGGGACAGCCTGACACCCTGTGTTAACCTGTGAATGGCGGCTGGAGGTTCAGATCGATAGATCGATCAACTGGCCCATCATCGCCAGATAACCTGAATCCCTCCGTGTGCATTGCTCGCGCCTGGCTTCGAGTTCGGCTTCTGTGCTTCCTGCAGGATTCCTTGGCTTTGTGTTACCATCCAGGTAAGTCTTTCAGAGGAATCCTAGGCTTTGTGTTATCATCCAGGTAAGTTTTTGAGTATTCTGTTAGGTTGTACGTTTCTTTTTGTTTTTTAATAATCTGTTTCTTTGTGCCTGTTTGTCTGCATGTGTGTGTGTGTGTGTGCGCGCGCGCGGGCGCGTGTG
The DNA here is from genome assembly GCF_041734735.1 of Babylonia areolata. NCBI lineage: Eukaryota > Metazoa > Mollusca > Gastropoda > Neogastropoda > Buccinidae > Babylonia > Babylonia areolata. Next base: position 20,274,651 of record NC_134883.1, on the reverse strand, counting down.
TGTGTGATCTGTGTGTGTTTTTTAACTCTGTTTCTTGGCTTTGGTCCCCCACGCTCTCTCTTTTTTTTAGTTCCGGTGCAATAATGCAAGGTGAACATAAGGTAGCTGAATATTATCTGTCTCTGTTTCTGGCACTTTTGTCTTCTGCTCGTGCAAATTGAGGGAAGAGCATGCTGTCTCTCGCAAGTTGAAAGGACATACTTAAAGGTGGGGAGGGCTGGAGGGCAGTGAGGTCAGCTTCTGATCTCGAAGGACCTGGTAGCAGAGTTGTTTTCTTTCAGCCAGCCTCGGACATTGTTCTTCTTAGTAAATGTCAGATTGGCAGTACAAGACATTTAGCAGTGTTGTTCGCTTGCAAACTGATATGCACGTAAATAGTTTTTCTTAATGCTATATCTCTGTTTACACACATCCGTGTGTGTGTGTGTGTGTGTGTGTGTGCTCTGCGAAGGGGATCCAAGTTGTAGAGATGTGTGCGTAATTCGAGATGTCCATTCTTCAGTCTAAGACTGCAGTACAGTTCAATATAGTACATTGCAATAAAGTATTTCGTGCGGGGCTGTGCTGAACAGCCCAAACCCAGTCCAGACCAGACATATCCAGTTCGGTTCAGTCCAGTGTGTTATTTCATCGATATCCAGTCCCAAATAACAGAGAGGCAGTCTAAGGATCTGAGGTGTGTGTACAAGTTGTGGAAGACGGGGGGAAATCAGAAAATAACTAACAGCGGTTTCTCCATTGCATTGGGAAGTCATTTACAGCTTAGTCTGTTGTGAAGGACTATGACTTCAACTGGGAGACATGATTGCACTGGCTCTTAATGCTGCAGCTTTGGAGGCTAGCTGGCCTCTGGGAACCATTCCAACGCCGACTGTTCTAAAACCCTCTTGGCCAAGATAATCAAATTCTAGCCCAGATAGTTGGGACAGCGGTTGCCTCCTCTGCTGGTCTGACGGGCGTAGTTGAACACGACATACAGTTATGCAAAATTGCAACTGGATGCAGGAGTGTTAAACCAGGAGAGAGATCCTTGTGTTTTGTGTGTGTGTGCGCGAGCGCGCGTGAGAAAGAGAGAGAGAGCGTGTGTGTGAGTGTGTGTGTGATTTATATATATTTTTTTTCATAAGACATTCAGTTGTAGCTTCTCTGCCCTCTCCCTAACCAATCCGAAAAACGTCTGGAGGAAAATGGACACGAGTGTTTCTCTGGAAATAGACACTTAAAAAAAGACATATCTTCTGTACATGTCTGGGGAGTGAACGATCAGTTATGAAGCAGCCCATGGCTTCATATCTATAACATCAGTTGGGAGCGAGAGACGGGATTTCTGTTTGATTTTGCCCTTTTATTTATGAAGGTATTATTTAAAATGAATATTTTTAATCACGCTGAATTTCAAACTCTCGTCCAGACAGCATAATAACTGAAAATAGAATTGACCTCACTTTTAATTCACCCATGACTTTGTTTACAAACAGCAGCCAATCGAAGGAGAGCGAAAATGAAAGATGAGTTTTTAATCCACACGACTTAGAAAATGCGCAGATTTTGAGGAAAGACCTCCCCGGTTTTTTTAACTACCGGCATATGACTTTGTTTTATAAGAAGTCGTCACGAAAGGGTCATCATTTGGCAGTGCGTAACCTACCTATATTTTTCTCTTTAGCGTGAACGATTTGACGTAAAATGACATTTTGCTTTTAACTCTGTGCTCAAACCAGACCTGGTGAAGAAGGAAAGGGATAGACAGTATGGTATGTGTCTTTTAACTCTGTGCTCAAACCAGACCTGGTGAAGAAGGAAAGAGATAGACAGTATGGTATGTGTATGTGCGTGTCAGTGTGTGTGTTATCATCAATGACTTTGTAATTCCACTCATGACTTCAAAACGGGAACCTATGCGAGAAGAATAGAGGATAGTCCATTCTGTGTTTAACCTACAAGAAAGGAAGGGATGGCAATATTTGACTCGCTTGTGTAAACAAAGTGAGTCTATATTATAACCTGGTGTTCGGGTTGTCTGTGTCTGTGTTTGTCCGTGGTAAACTTTAACAAATTCATTTTCTCAGGAAACACTTTGTCTGACAATACCAAATTTGGATTAAACATAGTAAGATTTTTTTTTTTCACAGTCATGCCAACAGTAGGTTGCATGTCTTCCGAATTGAGCCGTATTTCCGGATCTTTTTTCTTTTCTTTTTCTTTTTTTTCCATGATCCCTTTATTGGATACAGCGCGTGTCACAAGTGCGTCTTGACGGCCATGCCTCTCTTCTTTCTATTTATTCCGCTGGTAATATCTTTTTTTTCTCGGCAGGTGATCGGAGCCAGTAGAGTGGATGATGCGAGTGCACCTGAAGGGGGTGGTGCTGGGGGTGTTGGCCTTGGCGGTGGTGGGGGTGTTGGTTCACCATCACTTCAAGACCCGGCGCTCTTTGCTGTTCACGGATGGCATCAGCAAAACCAGTGCCAGGTGAGTTCACCACTTGGTCTGTTTATGTGAGCACACCCATGATATATGATGATTAATGATAATAGTAAATGCAGGCTTATATAGCGCAATGCCCCTCATCTCAGATGGGGCTTACCGCGCTTTACAATAAAATATACAAATCTAAGACTACCTTACGTAAAAATATGTATAAAGTGAACACAGTCTCACATGACATTGGCTAAAATATACATATGTAAGACTGACATAAAAATATGTAAATCCACACAGGCACCATCACAGTCCCAAATCACACAGGCGCAAATCGCAGCGAAACAGCACATAACATTCATCACTGTCAAAAATAGACGAATAAGAATAAAGATAAGATAAACACCAAGGAACCAGGCATCACGAAAAACACACGATTAAGTGCTCAGTGTTTTTATAGACTTGGCAAAGATAGGGTCAGAACCGTTGTACTGTCGGCAAAGATAAATCCTTGCAATTGTAGTCAGCAAAGACAGGCAGGCTCAGGGCTGTTACGAATTCGGCACAAATAGGAACAGGAGTGGGTTGCACTGAGTGAACTCAGCAGCGCTAAGTGTGCTTTGAATTAAGAACTCCACGGTAAATTCCATATACTTAGGAACATTGTTAAATCTTAGCAAACTGAGCGGTGCAAAGCTCGTCCCATGCAAGCTGGGCCAGGACCATTGTGGTCAGATAAAGAACTAGGCATTTGCACTTTTGGTAGTCAGCAAACACAGTTACACAATTGTCAGGGTAGGCCTAATACCGTAATATAGTCGGTATATAGATAGGCCCACAATTGTTACTAAGTCGGCAAAGATAGCCTCAGTACCGTTATATAGTCGTCAGAAATGTTATATAGTCGTCAAAGAGTGGCACGGTTCCCTTATACAGGCAGTATAGATATTGTATTGTGATATACAGTAAGAGATTATTATATAGTTAGCATGAACAGGCCCATGTAACGACTGTTACATAGTGGGCATAGATAGGCCCGGGAGCCTAATATAATCGGCAAAGGCTGGCCCAGGACCGTTACGAAGTATAGTCGACAGAAAAGCTCAAAGGCTGCCAAAACACCGGTAACAAAATGGGAAGACAAAGCACAGGCTTGAAAAATGGGCAGGTGTATGTGTTCCTGTCAGTTCAACGAAACTAGTTTGGTCAGTATACTTCATATTTTACGTTCACCTCCGCAGTTTTTCTCCCAGCTGCTTCCTGCGCCATACCCATCCATTCTTATATTCTTCACCTTTCCGAAGAATCATCTGAAGAAAAGATTGAATGATTATCACCCGAGATAACAAAAAGGTGTGTGTAATGAAAAATTAGAGGTGGTATAATGATAATTGCAATCACTGGAAAATTAAAGAACAGGGAAACCTCGATTCCGCTGCAGTAATAAAATCAGTAGGTAAGTGAATTCAGTTCACAAGTAAAAACAAAAAGTACATTCGCATGCAGCAGTTAAGTAACATTGCTCCAGTTTAGTAACAAAATGATTAGAAGATGCCATCAGTTAATGAAGTAATAGTAGCCACAATCATCATTATTCAGTAGTAATGTTGGGTATTGTTGCCATAACGCCCAGTCATTACTGTTTAAAAACACTGACATTGCCATATTTGAATGATGTAGTTATTAATGACATTGCCATATTTGAATGATGTAGTTATTAATGTTGTTTGACCATTGTCCAGCAGTGAGCGACCAGCGGCAGCAACACAAGCACGCACCACGTCACGGGCCAAAACTCCATCGTCAGGTCTGTGCAGCTAGTGCTCTCCCGTCATTGTTCATCCATCTTTTGAATCGTTTGAGCTCTCTCTCTCTCTCTCTCTCTCTCTCTCTCTCTCTCTCTCTCTCTTTCTCTCTCCACCCCCAATTGCAATAATTTTTGTTTTGTAGCTGTCTATGCTGCCATTGGTGAAGTTCGTGTTCTCCCATAACTGGTTTATTCTGTCAGTATATGTTTGTACCATTTTTTGCGGTGCACTATTATTAATTTTGATAATGTACATTTAACCAGTTTCATACAGTACGCATGAATGTTGATAGCTCATTCTTTCATGTCACCCCCCCCCCCCTCTCTTTCTCTCTCTCTGGCTCTCTCTCTCTCTCTCTTGGTCTGTATGTATGCCTGCATATATCTCCTTCTCCCCCGCACCCCTCCCCTCTCTCTCTCAATCTCTCTCTCTTTCTCTCTCTCTCTGCCTCTCTCTCTCTCTATCTCTTGGTCTGTATGTATGCCTGCATATCTCTCCTTCTCCCCCGCACCCCCCCCCCCCTCTCTCTCTCTCTTGGTCTGTATGTTTACCTACATATCTCTCCCTCCCTCTCCCCCCCCCTCTCTCTCTCTTGGTCTGTATGTATGCCTGCATATATCTCTCTCTCAACCCCCCTCTCTCTCGCTTGGTCTATGTATACCTACATATTTCTCCCTCTCCCCCCAACCCCCTCTCTCTCTCTCTCTCTCTCTTTCTCTTGGTCTGTATGTATGCCTGCATATCTCTCCCTCTCTCCCCCTCTCTCCCTCTCTCTCTTGGTCTGTAGGTATACCTACATATCTCCCCCTCTCACCCCCACCCTCTCTCTCTCTCTTTGTCTCTTGGTCTGTATGTATACCTGCATATCTCTCCCTCTACCTCCACCCTCTCTCTCTCTCTCTCTTGGTCTGTATGTATGCCTGCATATCACTCCCTCTCCCCCCCCCCCCTCTCTCTCTCTCCGTCTCTCTCTTGGTCTGTATGTATGCCTGCATATCTCTCCCTTTCCCCCGCTCCCCCCCCCAGCCCCCCTCTCTCTCTCTCTCTTTCTCATCCCACCCCGATCCCCCGACACACCTGTCCATCCCCTCGAAATCACTTCTGGAGCGCATCATGTTCAAGCTACCCCACTGTGGACGTGGAAACTCCACACATCAAGTTCACGAAGTCAGTCTTACTGGTGACACGAGTTCACAACCCATGTTGCCCATGCAACCACTTAGTCTCTTTTATCATGTGCTTTTGAGCCGAGCTGACAATCAATACGAGGAATATTGTAAAGCAGACTGATCTCCCACCTGGTGCAAACCGTGTCATGATTGATCACAGGTGGAGTGGAAACTGTTGCATTGACGATCATCCCCACTGAGGTTAAGAACGCTCTAAAACTAATTGAGTTTGAGGGAAATAGGTCTGTCTGCGCAGTGTATTAAAAGTCACTGAGTTTGAGAAAAGTAACTGTGCTAAAACTGTTTTATTTTATCTTGTGACTCATTAAGTGTGTTGGAGAAAGTAACAATACTGAAACTGTTTTTTATTTGATCTTGTGACTCATCGTGGTTGAGAAAGTAACAATACGAAAACTGTTTTAATTGATCTTTTGACCTGGTTTTGACAGAAACAAACACACTATAATATATCAGTCATTTAGCATAACGCACATTCAAAGTAAGGGAGGAAGTAAGGCGCGCGCAGCCCAGCGCACGCACGCACGCACGCACTTCCGCCTCGTGCGTCACGTTTTAACCCAATTCTTGAGACTGTTTGCTTCACGCAGGACCGGTCGCCCAAAAGACGCCCAGATCACGGAAAGTCAGCAGCAGCCAGGAATCCCCACAACAGGCGCAGAAACGTACCACTGCGGTGGACCCGTCTCGCTCAGAGGCCGGCCTGGGCCGCGCTGGTCAGTCCGCATCAGAGAAAGCCAGCCTTCAGTCTCCGGGCCTCAAAGACCCTGATGCCGAGGCGCCTCGTGAACCGACCCCACGTGACCAAGCAGCGCGTGAAACGGCGGCAGCAGCAGCAGTGCAGGGATCGGGCAAGGAGGTGGCGCGTGATGCCGCTCCGGGGGCAGAGGTGCTTCAGGTCTCCATTGAGGTAGAGAAATAAAAATGAATAGAATAGAATATGTCTTTATTACCAAGTGCACCGGGGCCACAAGGAATATTGGTGGTGGTGGGAGGGGGGGGGGTAGTTCATAACAAGGTACGAACATAAATTAAAAATCATACACAACACAGATACAGTAGAAATTAGGATACACACAAGTGCATATCATTCTAAAAAAAACTTGTGCAAACTCACACATGCACGTACTGCACACACACACACACACACACACACGTTTGAACAGATGCCACATATATGTGGATGGGGTTGATGACTAGATCTTCAGGTAGATGGTTGTTGATTGCACAATTCTATTTATCATACTGGATTTGTTCGAGAGATAGGGCATGGACTGCTTTGGGGAAAAAGCTATTGGCGAAGCGATTGGTTTTCATCCTTATACTTCTGTACCGTCGACCAGAGGGGAGCATCTCGAAAATTCCAAAAGCTAGATGTGATTCGTCCTGGCTGATTGATTTTGCTTTTGTGATTAGCCGCTTATAATATGTCTTCTAGAGAAGGTAGATCAGCCCTGGTAATCTTGGTGGCGGTTTTTACGATTCTGTTAAGGGCTGCAACTTCTGCCTTGGAAATGTATTACCCTTCTCCCCCTCCCTCCCCCTCTTCTCTCTCTCTCTCTCTCTCTCTCTCTCTCTATCTCTCTGCATCTCTTTCTCTCCCTCTCCCTCTCTCTCTCACATACACGCATACACACACGCACTCTCATACATAATGTCATGCATGCACGAACGCACACAGACACACACACACACGCACGCGCGCGCACGCTCACACACATGCACATGCACACACACACACACACACACACACACACACATATATATATATATATATATATATATATATATATATATATATATATATATATATATATATATATATTCATTTATGTATACACAGATAAAATGTGTTTTCATATGTAATGATGGGTGTCTTTCCCTCAGGTTGGGAAGACTGAGGAGTCTGGCGATGCCGCACATAAAACTGATGTCAAGGTGAGTGATCATGAAGATCCCGATGTTCTTCGTTCTTTGCTCCTAACATGGATCTTAAACGCGATCACTGATCATAATGGCTTTTAACGTGATCACTGATGATATTGTGATTATGGTCCATCGTCTTCTGTTCCCAGTTGCGCCCATAACGTGATCAGTTTAAGATAATGCTCTTTTTTTTCGTTTATTCTTAATAACACTGATAACGTGATCACTATAACTTGATGTTCTGCGTTTTGTTCCTAATATTGCTAACTGCGTGTTCACCATAAGATAATGATGTTCTTTTCCCGTTGTTCCTAATACCATAGCACACCATAAGATAATGATGTTCTTTTCCCGTTGTTCTTAATACCTTAGCACACCATAAGATAATGATGTTCTTTTCCCTTTGTTCCTAATACCTTAGCACACCATAAGATAATGATGTTCTTTTCCCGTTGTTCTTAATACCTTAGCACACCATAAGATAATGATGTTCTTTTCCCGTTGTTCCTAATACCTTAGCACACCATAAGATAATGATGTTCTTTTCCCGTTGTACCTAATACCTTAGCACACCATAAGATAATGATGTTCTTTTCCCGTTGTTCCTAATACCTTAGCACACCATAAGATAATGATGTTCTTTTCCCGTTGTTCTTAATACCTTAGCACACCATAAGATAATGATGTTCTTTTCCCGTTGTTCTTAATACCTTAGCACACCATAAGATAATGATGTTCTTTTCCCGTTGTTCCTAATACCTTAGCACACCATAAGATAATGATGTTCTTTTCCCGTTGTACCTAATACCTTAGCACACCATAAGATAATGATGTTCTTTTCCCGTTGTACCTAATACCTTAGCACGTTCGTACTAAGAAATGCATACCACAAACACATACCACAGCACCATTTAACAACCACCTCGTTTTCAGTTTCTCTCGGTCTCTTCCACTCCCTCTCCCATTTGTCCTTTTTTCGATTATTTTATATATTCTTTGGTTTCTGTTTTCTTAGCTGATGCTTTTTCGTTTGCTTAATGATCAACAATCACCACCAATCATCATCATCATAATGATCAACAATCACCACCAGTCATCATCATCATAATGATCAACAATCACCACCAATCATCATCATCATAATGATCAACAATCACGACCAATCATCATCATCATAATGATCAACAATCACCACCAATCATCATCATAATGATCAACAATCACCACCAATCATCATCATCATCATCATAATGATCAACAATCACCACCAATCATCATCATCATCATCATGATCAACAATCACCACCAATCATCATCATCATCATCATAATGATCAACAATCACCACCAATCATCATCATCATCATCATGATCAACAATCACCACCAATCATCATCATCATCATCATGATCAACAATCACCACCAATCATCATCATCATCATCATAATGATCAACAATCACCACCAATCATCATCATCATCATAATGATCAACAATCACCACCAATCATCATCATCATCATCATCATCATAATGATCAACAATCACCACCAATCATCATCATCATCATAATGATCAACAATCACCACCAGTCATCATCATCATCATCATCATCGTCATCATTACATTATCAGTTTTATCAACTGATGTTAAAAACTTGCGGAGTTGTACGGTGCAGCGTAATAGTGTGCAGTTTTGTTACAATGCAGTCTCAACATACAGCAGTGTCACACAATGCATGCAGTACAGCAGTTTAGGCCAAAATTAATACAGTCCAGCAAAGAGAAGCGCCACAGTGTATACAAACGGAGTAATTCAGTCCCCGTGTTGTTGTTTTTTTAGGGGGAAACATTCATCATATCGTCATACTGATGACGTTGACGAAGCCTTATCACGTAATTGTTGACGTCACAGATGTACATACGCACGATGGTCATACTTATGACGTTGACGAAGCCTTATCACGTAATTGTTGACGTCACAGATGTACATACGCACGATGGTCATACTGATGACGTTGATGAAGCCTTATCATGCAGTTGTTGACGTCACAGATGGACATACGCACGATCGACCCTCTGTCGGCCACGGAGCCCATGGTGATCCGTCAGCAGGAGCAGCTGGAGGAGCAGGAGCGGCTCGGGTACAAGCCTTGGCGAGGTCGTCCCAAGCCTCCAGAGAAAGTGCAAGACCCCTCACAGTCCTGGCTGACCGAGTGAGCTTTATTCATTCATTTATTTATTTATTTATCTATTTATTTGTTTATTTATTCATTCGTTCATTTGTTTATTTCTATATTTCTTTATTTATTTTCATTCATTTTTAAAGGAGTGGGGGGTGAGCTGGTTGCTAGGGTGGTTTGGTTGGTTGCTGAAGACATGAAAGACATGATTTGGCTGATTGATTAGTACGTGACTTGTATGGCTGTGGGTTATCTTCGAACGCCTTGCTGGCACACTTGATTCTGAATAACTTTGTTAAACATAGATAAAGAGATAGACGAATAAATACAGAAAGAAAGAGTGTTAGTTTCCCATTTTGACACATGACTATGCTTTCTGATAGTCCTGAATTTTAAGAGAGAAAAAGCTCATGCAAATAATTATGATCAAATGCTTTTTCGTTGTCAACAAACAGGATAATAGCTCATTAATTTTTTTGAAAGAATGAAATTCTTATGGCAGTGTGCAATGAAAACATCACAAAAACCACAATGGTCAACAGTACGGTCAATGCCAGTATTTCCATTCGCAACAAAGTAGTATTTCTCATCACGAATGACACTTGTAACTATGTAGAGTTATACCTCTAATACTAGTCCAATGATCCTGTCTGCCTTTCTTGCTTGAAGAAACAGAATGTAGAATTATCAGGCAGAGTAGCCTTGACTTTTCCTGTCACACTCTGCCAGGACGTGCCGTGGCAGAGTCGGTTAACCGTTGGACATCTGATCCAGTGTTTACCAGTGGTCAAGGTTCGATGTCTCGTTTTCGGCCTGGTGTTGTGTCGTTGGGAGAGGCGCTTTGCTCCGAATTTCCTCACTCTACGCCTAGGTGTGAATGGGTAACGACTTGGTTGGGGAAAGGTTAAAACGGCGGAAGGAGAGGACTGGCCCCCGCCTTCCTGTGCCGAGCCCTAGACGCAATGAATGTGAATTCACCGCCCCGATAGCCGCAGAAAGGCAATGGGACATCAAACCATTAAACGTTCTTCTCTTCTTCTTCGTTTGTAGGCTGCAACTCCCACGTTCACTTGAATGTACACGAGTGGGCTTTTTACGTGTATTACCGTTTTTACCCCGCCATGTAGGCAGCCATACTCCGTTTTCGAGGGTTGACGTTCAGTTCTGCTGTCCAGCATGAAGTACCCACAGTGGTACCTGGAGTCAGTCACGCGCAGCAAGGTGCACGGGAAGGAGAAGGAGTTCGTGGGAGGGGCCCCGCTGTTCGAGGGACCGTGTCGGGATGCCGACAAGGTCAAGGCCCAAAACCTGGCGGAGAAAGTTCTGACCTTCTCTTACATTGTGAGTGTGTGGTGAACCTGGGGAATTTTAACGTCGGTTATGCTGTGTTGTGATGTGATGTGATGAACTATACTGTGCTGTGTAGTGCTATGCTGTACTGTACTGTTATAACCGTGATAGAAAAACGTCCAAAAAGCGAATTAAAGAAATGTCCAGCTTCATTCACATACTTTAGCATAAAATTCACAACAAATAAAATGCTCGCACTCCTTTCTGTCTTCCCGATTTGGGGACGTGTACATGATCCTTGTTCTGTCAGTCGTCCTGTTACTCATGCACTGTTATGATACGCTGCACACACACTCTCTCTCTCTCTCTCTCTCTCTCTCTCTCTCTCTCTCTCTCGCTCGCTCGCTCGCTCGCTCGCTCGCTCGCTCTCTCAGGACAGACGATCACATCCAGTCCTCCGAACTTACGACAGCCTCTGTTTTTGTTTTTGGTTGTTGTTTTTTGTTGTTGTTGTTTGGGTTTTGTTGTTGTTGTTGTTTTTTGTTCGTTTTTGTTGTTGTTGTGGGGTTTTTTTGTTTTGTTTTTTTTGTGTTTTTTTTGGGGGGGAGGGGGGGTTGCGAGTGGGAGCGATCAGCTACATTGGTAACCTGACAGCCCCGACCCTACTCCTCACCATACCACACATCCCCCAACACTCCCTCCCCCCCTCCCGCCCCCAATCCAATCACCCAATCGATCGATGACTCGCGCACCTGGCACCCTCCTTCTTCTTTTCGGTCGCACTTGTCACAGAGTCAGGCTGGCCTGCGAGACAAATGTCGTCGTGGCTTCCAGGTCTTGTCTGCAGCCGTAGAGCTTGTAGAGCTTGGTGCGTAGTGGGGTCGCTTCTGGCCACACGGTGTCTCTCAGTCCCTGGTGGAGGGGACAAGTCTGCAGAACATGTTCTGGTGTTTGGTCTTCAAGACCACAGGGACAGGTCGGTGATGGTGCCAGCTTCAGCTTCTTGAACATGTGAGCGTTGAGGCGGCAGTGTCCTGTGCGTAAGCGCATAATTGCTACCTGCTGCCAGCGTTCAAGCTCGTGATATGCATCCCTTGTGGCTTGTGGTCGCAGTGCTGCCTTCACAAGGGTCTTCTTTTCAGCGAAGCTAACACTGTTGTTTGGTTGTCTTTATTTCGCTCCGAGTTTGGCGAGCTGGTCCGCAATTTCGTTGCCTGGAATTCCGCAGTGGGCTGGAACCCATTGCAGGACTACTCGTCGTTGCTGGGCAACTTCTTGTAGTTTCTCCTTGAGACGAGGAAGTTTATCTCCTGCAAGGGCTTCCAGGACAGACAACGCATCTGTCAGAAAGACAACTTGTGGGCATTCGCTCTCTGAGTCGTGAACCATTGAAGCGGCCTGCATGAGCGCCTGAACCTCAGCTGCGTAGTTTGAACAGTACTTTCCTGTGGGTATCCTTGCTGTGGATGTGTGGTGCTCAGGAGACTTCATGTACACTCCTGCTCCTCCGTCAGCAACAGCGTTGGTTGCAGAGCCATCTGTGTACACGTGAATCCAGGATTCTTCAGGGTACCTTTCAGCAATCATGGCTTGTGTCAGAGTGCGTTTGGCCGTGTCATCCTGAGAATCTCCTGGAGCGACCTGAGGGACTGATGTTGAGATATGAAAACTTGTGGAGTCTTCATTCCATGGCTGCGGCAGGTCGTTGGGACTCAGTGGAAGCGTCGATGGAGGCACACCATCCCGGTGCGCCCTGGCAAGTCTCTTGCTTTCATGGATAAAGCTACTGCGCTTGAGGCGATTCTTTGTCAGTCCGTTCATCCTCCTCTTCATCGGATGATCAGGCAGGCACTGGAACTTTTCTGCTTGGACCATGATTTTGGCGTCTCTCCTTTGTGCAAGGGGTTGTGTGGCAGTAACCTCCTCCATGGCCTTGATTGGTGTGGATCGCATGGATCCGGTGATGATCCGTAGGGCTTGATTTTGGACCCTATCCAGAGACTGCTGGTGGGTCTTCGCTGCCGTAGACCAGGCTGTTGAGCCGTACTCAAGGTGGGGCCTGACGGTTCCCTGGTAGACGCGCTTGAGTATCGTTTCGTTTGCTCCCCAGCTGGTTCCGGCTAGCTTTCGCATGATGGCCAACTTGCGTCTGGCTTTTGCTTCAGCACGTTTGATGTGTGGCTTCCAGGTTTGTCTCTTGTCGAAGGTGACACCAAGATAGGTAGCCTCCTCGTCACTTCTCAGGGCTGTGTCGTCCAGTTTGATGGTTCCTGGTTTTTGTTTTGGTGACAGTGTGAAGAGTGTTGTAGAGGACTTTTCTTTGTTTATGGCTACATACCACTCCTCTGCCCATGCTGCTAAGCGGTCTGCTGCTAGCTGCATTCTGTGGGTGGCGGTAGTGGCATGTTCCTCCTTACACCACATCACTAGGTCATCAGCGTAGAGTGCAGCATGGATACCTTTGGGAAGTGTTTCAATGAGGTCATTGATGAAGATCAAGAAGAGGGAAGGGGAGAGGACTCCTCCCTGTGAAACTCCGTGTCGCAGCAGTACTTTCTTGCCTTTGTGTCCGTCAACTGTGACCCTTGCCCTGCGGTTGTGGAGATAGGATCTGATCCAGCGCAGCATGTTCCCTGCGACCCCACATCTCTGCAGCTTCACGAGGAGGCCGTCAGTCCAGACTTTATCAAAGGCCTTTTGCAGATCAATCCAGGCAGCAAGAACTACCTTCTGCTCCTGGAACGCATCTTCTATTTCTTGTGCGAGGTAGGTAGCTTGGTCCTCTGTGCTGTGAAACTGACGAAATCCTGCCTGTTCAGAAACCAGGATGTTTTCAGTCTCGAGATACCAAAGCAGGCGCTGGTTCACCATCCTTTCTAGGGTCTTCACAACGCAGCTGGTCAGGCTGATTGGTCTGTAGCTGGCCGCCTTCTTCTTGTCCTTTCTCTTCTTAAGGATAGGAATCATGATGGCTTCTCGCCAGACTTGAGCCAAGGTCCCAGTTTCCCAGCTGTGGTTGTAAACCTCCAGAAGTTTCAGGACGGCGGTGTTGCCGAGGTGCTTCAACATCTCGTTACTGATCCCATCTGGCCCTGGGGATTTCCTGGTTTTTAGTTTCCTCAGAGCTGTCTGAAGCTCGTAAAGAGTGAGGGGCTGCTTCATGAGTTTCACATCGGTGTTGTGGGTCCGTTCTCTCTGTTCCCTTCTTGCTTCTCTTGTTTGGAGAGGGCTGACAGGTACATTGCTCTCCTCTGCGTAATTGTCAGCAAAGCGGTTGGCTGCGCGTCGTCCTGTCAGTAACTCTCCGTTCTCCTCCAGCGTAGTTGTCTGAGCTCTGCTGCCTTCATCATTGAGTTGACCTACAACTTTCCACAGCTTCCTTCCATCTTTCTCAAGGTTCAGCGCCGCTGTCTTCTCTCTCCAGCTCTGGCGTCTCGCTTGTACTTTTGCCTTGAGGAATTTGGCTTTCGTCTGCTGAAGTCGCAGGTGGTTCTCATCTGATGGATTTCTTTCTGCTTCCTGTCTGGCTTCTGTCATCTCGTCCTGAAGTTCTTGAAGCTGGTTTGACCAGTAGGGTTTGTAGTCTTTGCGAGCTCCACGTGGAATACATTCTTGGGCTGCTTGAAGGATGCAGCCGTTCAGCTCTCTGACAACGTTATTGATGTCTCTGCCGTGGACGTGGATGTCCCTGGTAAGAGCATTGGTGCGGTGTCTGAAGAGACCCCATTTGGCCTTCTTGTAATTCCAGCGTGGGGGCACAGGAGTGTTGGTGGTGTTCCTGTTGATAGTGATGAACACTGGCCTGTGATCGCTGCCTCCCAGCTGATCCCCTACTTCTCTGCTAACGTCTCCGTGGAGGTCGTCAGTGCAAAAAGGCAAGGTCAGGGGTAGTGGTGGAGCGCCATCGTCTGGAGTAGAAGGTTGGGGTGTCGCTTAGAGAGTTGATGAGAACGAGATGATGGTCGTCTTGCCAGTCTTCCACTTCTTCACCTCGGCGGTCCATATGGTCGTAACCCCAGCTCTGGGAGTGGCTGTTGAAGTCACCCACGGCAAGAAAACTTGCGTCTGGGACCTCTATGGTGTCGAGGGACAGTGGACGGTCATCGGGGCAGTAGAAGTTCAGGATGTGCAACTCTGTGTCATTCAGTTTGGCCCTAATCGTTTGGTACTCGGCATTCTCCATGTGGACGGCTGATTCGCAGGAGTGTATGTTGTTCCTAACAAGGGTCAGGATACCACCTTTGCGTCTTTCTGCTCTGTCCGACCTGAAGCACTGATAGCCTCTGACTCTGAATGCTTTTCCGCTTTGCAGGTGGGTTTCTTGAATGCAGCAGATGTTGATGTTTTTCTCATGCAGGAGGTGTTCTAGCTCCATCTTTTTGTTCATGACTCCTTCTGCATTCCAATGCATAACCATGAAAGGTTGACGCTTCTTGGATGAAGTTGATGTGCTGCCAGTCGCATTCCTCCGCCGTCTCCTGGCGTGCCAAGACGGACGAGGGTGACCTCCAGTCGCTGAGGGCGGACTCCGTTGAGGCGCGGAGCCCGGCGCTGCACCACCCTGGAGGGACCTCAGTGGGCGAGCGCCATCGGTTTCACATGATCTGTCCAACTCTGTCTCTTGTGCGTAGTTGCATGGCACTGTGGTTTGTTAGAAGGCGCGCGCTGGCCCAGTACCGCTGTCTTCAGCCCTCTAGGTTTCTGTAGGGGTTACCCCGCCCTTAGCTCATGGCCTAAAGACCTACCCTGTGAGCACAGGGGACTGACTGCCAGTTAGTCTGGCCCCTACCCCACGCGGACCTGTCCGGCTTGGTTGAACCTGCCAGGAGTAAAACTCCCGCCGGCATAGCTCCGGGGGTTGTCAGGGCACGCAAGCCCCTGCACCGCGACAAGGCGGCAGTCGTTACAGGGGACCTGGCACCCTGACATTCCCCCCACCCCACAAACCGCAATCCGCCCTCTTCACCATACCATAACCCCCCACCCCCGCCCCCAGTCCATCACCCAATCGATGACTCACGCACCTGGCACTGCCACCCCTGGGCAGGAGCCGGGCCAGTTCATCCCGGGCCTGAAGAACCCCTGCTGGTACGAGGACCCCAGGAAGAGGAAGCAGATGCGCTGCCTGCCTTACTTTTATGTGGCCGGGGTGGCCAAGTGCGGCACCACGGACATCTTCAAGAGGGTCCGCATCCACCCGGCCATCATGCAGGGCGAGCTGAAGGAGTACCACTGGTGGGACCGCCTCCGCTACGGGGCACCCATGGAGCTCAAGTTCACTGAGGACTCGGAGAGGAACGACCGTGAGTTTGGGTCGACGGGGTGGGAGGGTATTCGGGTGAAGTGAAGTGAAGGCGGTCAGGATTTATTGGCGCATCGAGGGAATGGAGGGAATTTTAAAGAGGAAAAAAAACACCCACGAAACTACATGGTCGACCAGGTGCAAAGCAGTAATGATGATGATGGCAGCAATTGATTATACTGTTTCTTCTCCTTGTTGTAAATGAAAATGATGTTTATAAATGGCCACACCGCTGACATTGTCTACGCTGGAAGCATCTGACTGCGACAGATGTGACCACATGCTTTAACAGACTCGACAGATTAGAAATGCTGGACTGGTACAAATATAAGTGTGTTCATTCGTTTTGTTTCGTAAAAAGATAACGGAGACTGTGGGGACATGATTCGTTTAGTTTCGTAAAAAGATGACAGTGTTACAATTACAAGGAAGACTGTTGGGACATGATTTGTTTTGTTCCGCAAAAATACAACTCTGTTAGGACTGTGGGGACATGATTCGTTTAGTTTCGTAAAAAGATAACACTGTTGGAACGGAGACTGGGAACATGATTCGTTTTGTTTCATAAAAAAAAAAAAATAACACTGTTAGAAGGGGGACTGTGGGGACCAGCTATACCTTCACCACCAACCTCCCCATCTGAAGGTGATGATTGAAGATGACATTGTTGTCCAGGGCCTCTGCCTCTGGCGCTGTACAGCCGTATCATCATGGGAGACGAGGTGGAAGAGATGAAACAGGAACTGCGCTCCAGGAACCATTCCGACAGAATCTGTGGTAACGTTTCCCGTTGTCTTGTCTTTGTTCTGTTTGTTGATTGTGATTGTTCAGTTTTGATTTTCTACAGTGTTCGGTTTTGATTTTGATTTCATACAGTGTTGTTTTCACTTTTCTGTTATTAACATGTATTAGTAGTCATGATAATCGTTCTAGTGTTGTTAAGAACAGCACCATCCGTACAGGGGAAAAATAAGGACAGAAGAAGCAGCAACTGAATAGATAGTATCAGCATAAGTAGCAATTGTGACAGAATTAGCAATTGGCAGCAAAAGTAATGTGATTACAAGTACACTTGACTTTTTTTTTTTCAAATTAAGCATTTTTTTTCTCTAACAAGAAATGGTGGTGATGATAATAGTAGACGCAGGAAGAGCAGCAACCGTGCGTGAAAATTGAGGTTCACCCTCAAGATCAAGTTATGCATTGCTGGGATCCTGGGGGTGGTCTTAAGTGAAGATCGCGGTGGAAGAGAGGGACGTTGTTACATGTCTGTCTGAGTGTGTATGTGTGTGTGCCTGAAATCTGATTGAATGACACAGGAAACGAATGATGAGCGCCCAATGGCAGCCGTCAGTCGGTTCTACCCATGTAGGGAGCCTGTTGTGCAAATGGCC
Organism: Babylonia areolata; assembly: GCF_041734735.1. Lineage (NCBI taxonomy): Eukaryota > Metazoa > Mollusca > Gastropoda > Neogastropoda > Buccinidae > Babylonia > Babylonia areolata. The sequence continues at coordinate 20,257,143 of NC_134883.1, read as the reverse complement.
CCGACTTTGTAAAGTGCTTAGACCTTGGTTTCCGACCGAGGATAGGCGCTATGTAAGCATCCATATAAAATCAAATAAAATCAAACGTTGTTGACAAATTTCTGCAGAAAATCCACTTGATAGGAAAACAAATACACTCTCAACCAAAAAAGGGAGCGCTGTACTGAAGCGACGCGCTCTCCTTGAGGAGAGCAGTCCGTATTTCACGCAGTGAAATCAGTTGCGACAAAAAAAAATGATATTGGTGGATCTGGAAGGGGCTGTTGCGGGTTTTGGGAAACGTAGGGGTGCTCGTACTGTATATTTTTATGTGCTTGATGAGTAGGTATATCTGTCGGGTGTTTATGTTAATGTATGTGACAGGGCGCGCGCGTGTGTGCATTGTAAACCTATACAAGTATTCTTTGAATATTTGTTGGATCCATGCTTAGTAATTTACCTCTTTATGTCCCGCATAAGTGGCTCGCATGTATGAACAGAACTATTATAGAATTGTTCAGTAATTTCTTTCTGGATTCTTCTACGCTCGTGGGCGCGTTCACTCGTATGTAGGAGTGGACTTATACGTCTATGACCGTATTTACCCCGCCATTTAGATAGCCATGTTCCGTTTTCCGGGGTGTGTATGCAGGGTATATTTTTGTTTCCATAACCCACCGAACACTGACATGGATTACAGGATCTTTAACGTGGGTATTTGATCATCTGCATATGTATACACACGAGGGGTTGCGGCACTAGCAGGTCTGCATAATTGTTGACCAGTGAGATGGGAAAAATCTCCATCCTTGATCCACCAGGTGCTCCGAAACAGAGGATCGAACTCGGGAAACTCGGGCGAGAAACCAACCCTTCGGCCACCACACCTGTCAGGATAATTGTTGTGTGTTGCTTCTTTTTAGTAACATTTGTTAGTTTAAAGCGCTTGGAACATGATCTCTGACTGATCAATCAGTACAATATCAAAATGATCAAAACTTGTACATGTTTGTTTTTCACTGATTTTATTTTCTTGGGAGGATAATTGTTTTATTCAGACTTCCGAATGTATTGTTAAAAACCGAAAGGATCTATAGACTTAAAAGATGACAATAATGTATGGTGCGGGTTGTATTCAGAAGACAGCTCGGTCAGCAGGTGCTCTCGGTGAACAAAGTGTGGGCTGTGTTCAGGGGACGGGTCGCCCTCCTACCTATGGGACCCGAGGATGTGGGACGTTTTTGAGGGCAACCAGGGCTGTGACGAGCCGCGCATCGTTATAGGCAGCTTCATCCAGCACGCCAACCCCCAGTCCAAGATCATCCTCCTCTTCAGGCATCCCACACAGAGGTGAGCTTCTACTGTTGCTGTCGGTCTTGTCTGTCTGATTGTGACTTTGCAAAAGCTTATCACGTTTATTGATTATACGTATACTCCTCGATTCTAGAATTTATGGCCTGTCATGTAAACCCAGTTTTGAGTGGGCTGTGGGTTCAATTGCAGCTAAGGGCCACCCACTTCATGGATGCCCCGACCAACACTGCAGGTGTCAGTATCTCTCAGGGCTGGTTGACGCTGGAATATGTCACAAAAGAAGGCGTAGTGCACAGCCTTGTCACGTAGTCCTGAACCTAATAGATTCCCGGAGCTTCTGCTGCAGTATTCATTCATTCATCGGATTTTTTTTTTAATAGACCCGAAATCTGTACCCTCATATGCCATATTCTTCTGGTGACCATAGTGTGTATCCCCTTCACTACCGTAGTTGTGGCGAGTTCCTGTCAAGGTTTTGGTGTTGGCAGGTTTATATGGGGACAGCCATTGGAGAAGCGTAATGGTTTTGCTCTGGAGAAACGCTTGGTTAGACTGGCTCAGCAACCACGTGGTAATTGTTGTTGGTAGTGGTCTTAGTAGGTTGTGCACAACTGGATACCGAAATGACACAGCAGCGGTGCAATATCCTCTGGTGTGTGGCCTCCTGATGACCTCACATGGATGGTAATATGCCGACGCTGGGACTACAGACAAATAATGTGTGTGTGTGTGAGAGAGAGAGAGAGAGAGAGAGAATTGAAACTGATATTCACTGACGCAGTCATGCTGATGACTTATCTGCCTGCAATTATACTCATTCAGAGCATTCTAAATTCATCAGGAAAGACTATCTGCCGATGACTATCTATCCGCAGTTATACATTTTCAGAAACATTCTAAATTTATCAGGAAAATTATCCAGTAAACTGACTGGTTCAGATTAAACCATCTCACACTGATTTCATAGAAAACAATAACTCATGATGACAACCAGATAGAAAAAAATCTTGTTTGCTTGCTAAGATTCTCTTTTTTATGAATATAATTTGAAACGTTACTGAAAAAGTTGGTAGTTGCGGAAATGTCAGTTGGGAGAGGAACACGGATGTCATGGTTTAATCATGTAACAGTGGAATGCAAATGGGCTGGTGTTTTTCTTTTGGTTATTTAGTTTATATCAAGGCTATCTTTCAAATTGTATGTTTTTCTTTTTGTTATTTAGTTTATATCAAGTATCTCTTTTCTTCTTCCTCTTCGTTTGTGGGCTGCAACTCCCACGTTCACTCGTATGTACACGAGTAGGCTTTTACGTGTATAACCGTTTTTATCCCGCCATGTAGGCAGCCATACTCCGTTTTCTGGGGTATATCAAGTATCTAAAACTAAACTTGCTTTCAGACTGTACTCACGGTTTCTGTCGCGGAGAGACAGCTACCGACCGTTCCGAGGCGCCACGACCCACACGTTCCATGACTACGTGGTGAAGGGCGTGGCTCTGTACAAGGCCTGCTTCCAGCAGCACTCAATTCGGGCCTGTGCCTACAACAGGACGCTGTATGACGAAGCTGTGGTGAGTGGCAGTGACAATGGCAATGAGCTGATTCCCATTAACTCTTTTGAGTCATAAAGAAACAATGAAAGATGACAATGACATTATAATTTATGATAATTTGTGGTTTAAGGGAGGCAACCGCTCCCATGCAGTGATGTCCATGATAGACCAGTGATTGCCCTTGCCCCGTCTCCCGGTCGCTGTTTAGAAATTATTGCACAACGATCCGATTGTGTTTTCATTCAACACTTATGTGGTTCTATTCCTGAATACAGAATATTTCAGTGGGGATTTTTTTTTCCACTGGAGGCAGGGGTAATGTTGGGGCAATGGCGAATATCTTTCAAAATAATTTTCGATGAAACTGAGTATTTTAAGAAGACTGTGTTGTGTAAAATGTTTCTTATGCGAGTATCAGGCATTGCTCTTTTAAGTTCGGCAGTTTAGCGCACATGGATTTGTCTGCATGCTTTGACATCACCTTTTTTTTTTCTTCTTTCTTTCTTTTTTTGTCCAGACAAGTTGTGGGGAGAGCGATGGAGATAAGGCATTGGTGGTGGAGGAGGGGGGAAGTAGAGGAAGGATACTGGGATTTGCAATGTGAAGAGGAAATGATTCTGTGGTTTCATCCAAGAAACACTTGTTAAAGTCCTCATTGATCCATTAGTGCCCAGTGAGTAGCGTTAAATTTATGTTGTTGACTGGTGACTTAAAGATTAGCTGTGCTGATTTTTGTTGTTTTTCAGTGACGAAACTGGTGAGGCTGCGCGCAGTGACATGTCAATACCGAGAATTTCTTTCGCTTTTTGAATCTTCCTTTACACAAACACTGGGTTATTTGTGGGTTTGTTCCCCCCAATGTCACTGACATGTGCTTCCATTACTTGTGTGTAGGGTGTCTATGTAATTGGATATTCTGCGTGAATGTTGTTTTCGGTGGGTTGTTATACATCGTGCGAGTTATGCGTCAACTGTGCGCCGGAATATCACCAAGGGCATTTATAGGTATTGTGGTTCACATAATGTCTTTGGTTGACATCATATGCCTACGTTCACCGAATGAACACACTGCAGACAGTGTAATTAATGGAAGGTCGTGTATTGGAATTTGCTGTGTGAAGAGGAATTCATTATGTGGTTCTTAGTCATGCTGCTTAAGGCTCGCGTTGATCGGTTCATTCCCATGATTAGCGTGTGTGTGTGTGCGATGTGTTTGAGAGAGAGTGGAACGTGTGTGGAGAGTGTGGCAGAAGGCATAGGGCACTTGGGTGGAAAGCTTGATTGACAAAGATGTGCAAGCATCAGGATTTACAAGTTGTATCCAATGGCCCGGTTCTCTGTTGACAGATACGACTCGTGGAAGGCATGTACTCTGTGTTCATGGAAGACTGGTTGCGGATCTTCCACAGAGAACAGATGCTGGTGCTGCGGAACGAGGACTATTCGGATGACATCGAGGGCCACATTCTCAGAGTCTTCAACTTCTTGGGTGCAGGTGAGTTGTGTGCAATGTTTTCGTTTTCCGGGCTCCGTGTAGAGACCTTGTAATGATGTCGGGGGACACACACACACACACACACACACACACACACACACACACACACACACACACACACACACACACACAAATGGAAGGAAACGATAACTTTGAAGAGTTTGGCTTTGTGATTCCGATAAAAAAAATTTAAAAAAAAAACGTCTTTACAACGCTTGGGGGGAAAATGAGTGCCTGATTGTAATCTGCATTTATTATCAGTAACTTCTCTTATTAAACTGACTACTTCCCTTTCACATTTTCATTAAATAATTTTCTTTAGACTAATTGTACTTTATCTATTCAAAGTAAGCCTATTCATCTTTGATTCCACCGTCCATCTACCCCGTTTCTTCCAACTCATCATCCACCCCCCACCCCTCCTCTCCTACCTTTTAAACAATGACTTTCAAATGTAAAAATCAGTACTTAACAAGAATGCCTGTAACCACCAGCTGGCCAAAGTGTGATGTGACTTTAAACCGAATTTCTGCTGTTCCACAGTTAGTCACCAGTACCTGTGTGTGATGGGACATTCAACAAAATGTATCTTGTCCAACAGTTAAAATCTCCAGCATGTATGACCGGTCATTTAACCAAATTCTTCCTGCTCATTATGTATGACTGGTCATTTAACAAAATTCTTCCTGTTCATTATGTATGACTGGTCATTTAACCAAATTCTTCCTGTTCAACAGTTACAATCATCATTATGTATGACCGGTCATTTAACCAAATTCTTCCTGTTCAACAGTTAGTCACATTATGTATGACCGGTCATTTAACCAAATTCTTCCTGTTCAACAGTTACAGTCATCATTATGTATGACCGGTCATTTAACCAAATTCTTCCTGTTAAACAGTTACAGACATCATTATGTATGACCGGTCATTTAACCAAATTCTTCCTGTTCAACAGTTACAATCGTCACTATGTATGACCGGTCATTTAACCAAATTCTTCCTGTTCAACAGTTACAGACATCATTATGTATGACCGGACATTTAACAAAATTCTTCCTGTTCAACAGTTAGTCATCATTATGTATGACCGGTCATTTAACCAAATTCTTCCTGTTCAACAGTTACAATCATCATTATGTATGACCGGACATTTAACAAAATTCTTCCTGTTCAACAGTTACAATCATCATTATGTATGACCGGTCATTTAACAAAATTCTTCCTGTTCAACAGTTACAATCATCATTATGTATGACCGGTCATTTAACCAAATTCTTCCTGTTCAACAGTTAGTCACATTATGTATGACCGGTCATTTAACCAAATTCTTCCTGTTCAACAGTTACAATCATCATTATGTATGACCGGTCATTTAACCAAATTCTTCCTGTTCAACAGTTACAATCATCATTATGTATGACCGGACATTTAACAAAATTCTTCCTGTTCAACAGTTACAGACATCATTATGTATGACCGAACATTTAACAAAATTCTTCCTATTTAACAGTTACGATCACTATGTATGACCGGTCATTTAACAAAATTCTTCCTGTTCAACAGTTAGTCATCATTATGTATGACCGGTCATTTAACCAAATTCTTCCTGTTCAACAGTTACAATCATCATTATGTATGACCGGTCATTTAACCAAATTCTTCCTGTTCAACAGTTAGTCATCATTGTGTATGACCGGTCATTTAACAAAATTCTTCCTGTTCAACAGTTACAATCATCATTATGTATAATTGGTCATTTAACCAAATTCTTCCTGTTCAACAGTTACAATCATCATTATGTATGACTGGACATTTAACAAAATTTTTCTGTTCAACAGTTACAGTCACCGTTATGTATGACCGGTCATTTAACAAAATTCTTCCTGTTCAACAGTTACACTCATCATTATGTATGACCGGTCATTTAACAAAATTCTTCCTGTTCAACAGTTACAGACATCATTATGTATGACCGGTCATTTAACAAAATTCATCCCGTTCAACAGTTACAAACATCATTATGTATGACCGGACATTTAACAAAATTCTTCCTGTTCAACGATTACAATCACCATTATGTGCGAATGGACATAAACCAAATTTCCTCCTGTTCCACATTAGCAATCCCCAGTGTGTGTAACGGGACTTTCAACAAAATTCATTCTGTATAAAAGTTACGATCACTATCATGTGTGACGTACCATACAGTCACCATTGTATATGACAGGACATTAAACAAAATTCCCCCTGTCCAACAGTTACAATCACCATTATGTGTGATGGCACTTCTTAACAAAATTCCCATTTCTCTCTGTTCCACAGCCAAACTGGGCCAGTCTGAAATGCGGCCCGTCCTGACCCACGTGAGCACCAACATCGGACAGAACTACAAGAAGGTGGGCGCCATGCTGCCCGAAACCATCGCCATCCTCAACGAGTTCTACAAGCCCTTTGTGCTCCGCCTGCACGAGCTGCTGGGCGGCGATGACCGCTTCTTGTGGAAGGACATTGCAGTGACATAATCTTATGGCATCCCTGTGTGTGACGTGGCTGCAGGAATGACGCAGTTCCCGCGGATGACGGTATACTTTGATAATTGATTTTGTATTGAGAATTGCGTTTGCTACGTGTGATTTTTCGCAGCAGTTTTTTTTTTTTTTTTTTTTTGTTTGTTTGTTTGTTTACAGACCCATAGTTACCTGTGTTTCGTTATTTTTGCTATGTAGGGACCTGCATCATATCATATTCCGATTTTGGCTCACGTGTGATTTCTGCTGATTTGAAAACTAAAACAACAAAACCGAAAATTCGACTGGAGGTAGGGGGCAAACCTGTAAGCTACTATAAGACCTATCTATTCAAATCATACTTAAACTTACCATCTAAAACGAGTGTTTGCCGAACTGAAAATCAACAATTCCATGCAGCTAAAGCAGCCCACGTCGATCGGTATTTCATTGTTTTATGACCATAATCCACATGTATCAAAGCTTCAAAACGTTCCTTGCCTTCATCACGTCTTTCCGGCTTCAATGAATATCAAAATCGCCGAACATATTTTCAAACGCAATATTAACGATATTCACTCCGGTCGAGTCTAGTTCCTTCATCAAAATTTTGATCCGAGGAGCGAATGCTTTCTACATAATATAGATATACATCAAAAGTTCAAACTTTCCCTGTTTTTATCACGGTTTTTCGGTTTCGATGAATTATCTTAACAAACTCTCCACAAAAACCTATTTTCGATATCTCCTATTTTAAGGTTATTTAATTTCCTTTTCACAATGGAATTACTGCATTTCTTGCTATCTTTGACAGACACTTATAAAGTTTTCAGACAAGATATTTAGCTGTGCATCTTGTGGGGGAGGGGGAGGAGAGGTAGCAGTAAGCTAAACAATATACACACCGGAAACATACGTACAGAAAACATCGTGAACATCTTTTGTTAGTGGTATGTGGATGTTCAGGTTTGGTGCTTCAGCACTTTGCAGGCTTGCTCGGCAGAGTTTCACGTCCAGTCAGTTTTCACGCAGCGACTAGGCCTGTGTCTCATCATGTGCTGGGGTTCAGTTATCATGCTGTAAGTCGTTCTTTATTCACCCATGTTACATGTCCAGTTTTCGTGCAGTGTTTAGACCTGTATTCCCCATGATGATACAATGACAAGGCCTGTATTACCCCCATGTTGATGTCCATTGGTCTTCATTCACTCATGTTGATTCTAGTTTTCGTACAGTGACAAGGCTTGTATTCCCTCATGTTATATCCAGACCTTTGGTCCATTTTGAGCATTATTAAAGCCAAAAAACAGATCAGAGATCAGCGTAAAAAATTGCAGTTTCAAAATTAGGTGTTTTCTGAAACAGCTCGATTTGTAGCATGACTAAGAGGTGCAAGCCATACCGACCCACCCCTATCCTACTTCCTCAAAGTACTACGTGAGAACATTCACTTCTCTGAAGAACGGGACTGTGGCAAACGTGTGGATATCACTTCAGTAATTCACTAATTCGGTTTTTGTCGAGCGTTTGCTCGTGTCAGTTACGGTCAGAAATAAAACGCTGTCCTGGCCTGAGCGTAAATGGTTTACAGGGCACATGAAGTAAACAGTGGTCAGCCATTTGTATTTTGAGGAGAAAAAAAATGAATGGTCGGTCTGGGTTTTTGTTTTTGTTGTTGTTTTTTAAGTTTGGCATCGGGGCTTTATTCACATGAGAAAATGTATCATCGCACCAAAAGTGTCACCTGTGTTTGTATTTTCAGAAGATTGTGTACGCGTTCTGCATACACCGTCTCGATAACCCATTGCTATAAATGAAACGATGCGAAGAAAGTTTCAGTGGTTGGCGGGGGATATTGTGAGGAGTACTTGGAAATGGATTTGGGGGTTGGCACCCGAGTGTACATGCTGTAGCTTTCTGAAATATCTCGATGCGCAGAATCAAGTTTGATGTGGGCAGTTTGAGTAACTCAACACGCCCGTGCGTTCAGAAGTGGACCAAACGGGCTGGCTGGATCAGATTTGGGCCTTCCATCAGTTGTTTCCCTTGGCCTGTATGTTGAAGCACATCGTCATGGGGCAAAAGCTCACCGACAATGTTTGGCGAAGTAGTGGATTAGTGAGGGGGGGGGGACTTTTTTTCGGGTGGGGGGTGTTGTAACATTGCCATGCTTGAGATTTTGTTATTTAATGTTAATCCACTTGTTTTGTATTGCATCCATGACTTGTGCAATGTCGGTGAGCTTTTGTTGGGTCCATGGCGATGTGCTTTCGTTCAGACTGCAATTTTGTCATGTGAGATGTGTGACCGCTGCTTTTTCCTCTGAAAAAAGTAGTGGTGGAAAAAAACACCTCTAAATGAATGTAAAATGTCTTTGTTATCAAAATCGGAAGAAAAAAATTACAAGGAGGAGGAACGGCCGAATCACAAAGTTGGACTTAGAATAATAATTTGCGTTGGTCATTCCTTCCCCTTCACGCAACAATTTGTTAAAAATAATTTTAGTCCAACTTTGTGAATCAGCCGTTCCTCCCCTAAGTAAATGTCATTCTGAATCCCTACCAATTGTGTCACCGGGGCGGGTACGGGTATTAGTCCATCTCCAGGGAGACCTGCCCCGCCCGGAGTTAGAAATGCTAATGTTCCACATCTGAACATGCCACAAAGTGAACGACTCAGTGGTCCCTCCCGCCATTCTTTGATAAACACCAGGTGAAGACCACTGAATCGACCAGTTTCAATGACGATTCACAGTTGAACCACCCACCTTGTCAGCCCACGCTTTCTCGGAATCTCACTTTTTCTCGCACATGGAGAGACAATGTAGGGAGCGCCCCCATGTTTTCTGCTTTACGAGAAAGTGTCGTGGCTCCCCTGCCACGCTTTCAATTGTGAGAAATCATGCTGGGCGCCCTCCTACGATTTCTGGCAATTGTGAGAAATCATGCTGGGCGCCCTCCTACGATTTCTGGCAATTGTGAGAAATCATGCTGGGCGCCCTCCTACGATTTCTGGCAATTGAGAGAAACCGTGGCAGGGGAACGACCACACTTTCTCGTGAAGAGCGAAAACGTGGTGGTGTCCCCTACATTTTCAAATTGTGAGAAAGCGCAGGATAGTGAGGAAACGTGGGCTGACATATTTTCACACCCGCCAGAAACAAAACGTACGTCACTCATCACGTGGGTGGGGGGCATCAATATCAAAACTGGGGTCACGATCAGAGCACGACTTAAAAGACTGTACTTTGTGGGGGAGAGTTTCGGACCCGATTTAGCCCCTCAAAACTGGCATTGTTCGAGACGATTACTTCAATATATCACCAGTGACACATTGATAAACAAGAAAGGCAAGGCCTTCAAGCCTTCCTTGTGATACACTTTTTTTTAAAAATCCAAGTTTTTATGTATTGAGTATAATGCATTTACTGTTATATTTAAATTTTTTTGTATTTTCTAAACTTGGCACTTTGATCTGATATTCGACCCAACAAAGGATCTGTCATTATTATCATTTTTTGTTCAAACAGGAACTTCTTTTGCTAAGCATGGAAGTTTTATTTATTGCAAACGTTTTGGTGTAGATAGCAGAACAAGGGAAATTACTCTGCTGGGGAACTTAGTTTGCTTTAAACTGATCTTTCTCATCTTAAACATTACATTTTGAAATTATACTCAATACATAAAAAGCTTGGATTTTTTTTTAAAAAGTGCATCACAAGTGAGTCTTGAAGGCCTTGCCTCTCTTGTTTCAAAATGTAATGTTTAAGATGAGAAAGATCAGTTTAAAGCAAATTAACTCCACTAGCATTACAGAGTAATTTCCCCTTTTTACTATCTGCACCAAAACGTTTGCAAAATAAATAAAAATTCCATGCTTAGCAAAAGAAGTTCCTGTTTGAACAAAAAATGATAATAATGACTACTCTAGCTGTTGGGTCAGAATATCAGATCAAAGTGCCAAGTTTAGAGAATACAAAAAATATAAATATAACAGTAAATGCAGTTTGCATATAATTAGGCTTCATTCTTTTTTTTTTTTTTGTGCCAATCCCAGAAGCGCAATATTGTTTTAAACAAGATGACTGGAAAGAACTGGATTTTTCCTATTTTTATGCCAAATTTGGTGTCAACTGACAAAGTAGTTGCAGAGAAAATGTCAATGTTAAAGTTTACCACGGACACACAGACACACACACACACACACACACACACACACACACACACACACACACACACACACACACAACCAAACACCGGGTTAAAACATAGACTCACTTTGTTTACACAAGTGAGTCAAAAAAACAAAATAAACCGGGATGTGTATTCTTTAAAGATAGCACACTCCATGAAATTACTTGTTTACCACTGTCGGTCAAAGGGTTTTCTTTTTTTCGGGGGTGGGGAGGGGGAGCGGAGGATCATTTCAGAGTTTGTCAAAGTGGTGAATGGACATAGATGGCGGGAAACGCAAGGAGAAAATAAAATACGAAACACAAAGAAACCCAGTGGAAACTGTCTCTTGGGACAACAACACCTCTTGTGACACCCAGGCTGACCATTCCACTAAACGGTGTTGCTGCCAGAAACACGGAATGAACTGCCAAGTACAGACTGACCTGGTAAAAATGGTGTTCTCGCACGGGCAACTTGCGGTGTAGCGCCGGCTGGCCTCGATGACAGGTGGCACTGTCCCGGGTCACCACTGTCCTCCCCTCACTCCGTTCTGCAGTCAGCACGTCCACAGAGGTCGGCCCCGTCACTGATGTCCTGGTGGCTGCTCTCTCCGTCTGACGGTGCCAGTTCAAAGGTCTGCCCAACGTAGAATAGAATAGAATGTCTTTATTACCAAGTGTACCGGGGTCACAAGGAATATTGTACAGACTAACTAATGATAATAATAATATTTGTATTTGTTTTTTATTGGTTTTTTTGTTTGTTTGATTGTTTGTTTTTCTATCACAACAGATTTCTCTGTGTGAAATTCGGGCTGCTTTCCCCAGGCAGAGCGCGTTGCTACACTACAGCGCCACCCATTTTTTTGTTTTTTTTTTATTTTGTGTTTTTTTGGTTTTTTTCCTGCCTGCAGTTTGATTTGTTTTTCCTATCGAAGTAGATTTTTCTACAGAATTTTGCCAGGAACAACCCTTTTGTTGCGGTGGGTTCTTTTACGTGCGCTAAGTGTATGCTGCACACGGGACCTCGGTTTATCGTCTCATCCGAATGACTAGCGTCCACACCACCACTCAAGGTCTCAGAGTGGAGGGGGAGAAAATATTGGCGGCCGAGCCGTGATTCGAACCAGCGCGCTCAGATTCTCTCGCTTCCTAGGCGGACGCGTTACCTCTAGGCCACCACTCCATCACTCATTATTATTATTATTATTATTATCATCATCATCAAAAATGAATCGCATAAAAAGCGCATAGACTTGCGGGCAATATCCACAAGTTTCCTTTCAGACGAAATGAGTTGTGTTCTCAAGGCGTGGACGTTCACTCCGCCAGTCACACAGAGGAGTGGAGGGGAAGAAACGTGGAAAAAGCCAACTTGCGCAAGTCAACTCAGTGTGAACATTCCTCTTGCACATTTCATGCACGAATACAGCACGCGCTCAATCAGCCATCTGCACTCACACACAGCCTGTAACATTGCCGGAGGAATGCTTGGAAAAATAAGTTTACATATACCCACGTCAGCGCGGGCACACACACACAACACACACACACACACACACACACAAACTTCTTAATGTCGTGTTCAGTGTCTAAAACAGGTTACCATTAAGATCCTCAACAAAACCCTTGAGGGCCTGTATGAATGCACAGCTGTTTAGGACATGTCGAGTGCGTGTGAACGGTATCTAAAAGGAGGTAACTCTTCAAACTAGAAGGGACGTAACCCTGTTAATATGTTCAGCCAGGGAAGAGTTGTCAAAATGTAGTTCGTTCCCTTCGTTACTGGTATCGGTGGTGTCCGAGTGCGAAAGTTTCATAAATACCTGAACTTTTGCTATCCACTGTGTTTCATTCCAGTTTTTGGTCTACTGGCAGTTACTGAGTACTTAATATTAATTAATAAGCTGAGCAATAATAATGATAATTCATAACTTTTCTATGGCGCGATATCCACTGAGTACTAATGCTGCTCAAAGCACCTTACATCGTCAAACCAGATATGAACATAACATAAAAACATTACAACTCAATCCAATGCCCTGAAAGACTTTTTCCATGCACATTTTAAATTGGTTCGTGGGATTTCAAGTAACCTTTCAGAACGGCTTAATCTTAGCGTTGCATGAGCGACACAGGTGTGAAATGTGGTCAGCCGCGGCCATGGTCAAGGTCTGATCAATATGTACACCTAGGTAATTAGCTGATGTTTGAAATAATAACTGTAGAAGTGCTGATAGAGACTGGGCCCTTTTTTTCATTGAGGCGAGCTCGGTCTCCTACAGCTAAGAGCTCGGTTTTCTCTTCATTAAGTTTTAACTTGTTTCTGTCCGAGTCCATCCACGCCTTTACATCAGCCACACAGGCTTCCGTCTCGTTAATGACTGTTTTGAATTCAGATGGTGGGGTGGCTTTTTGTAACTCAGTGTCATCAGCATACTTATGGAAATCAAATGAATGCCTTTTGATGATGTCAGACAAAGGCTGAGTATATAAAGTGAATAAAATAGGTCCCAGAACTGATCCCTGACACGGAGGGACACCAAATACAAGAGGGACAACCTTAGAAGTGGTATGATTTACTTTGACGCAGAGCTGACGGTTTGAAAGATATTATAAAAACCATTTTAAAGCAGTAGATCGGATGACAAAGGCAGTGCTATGACGGTTGATGAGAATTTGGTTGTCAGTTTTATCAAATGCTGCAGACAGTTCTAGGAATGCCACTAAGGATGCAAGTTCTTTGTCTGTATTTGAAAGAAGACTGACTGTAACAGAGAGAAGAGCTGTTTCTGTGCTGTGGTTTTTTCGATATGCTGACTGACAAATTTCGAGTAGACCGTTTTTCTCTAGATGTTCCTGTAACTGCTGTAATACAACTTTCTCAATAATTTTATAAATGAATGACAGATTAGACACGGGTTTATAGTTTGTCTGTTTTTGTTTTTGTTTTTTAGTTGATTCGAGTCCAGATTGTGCTTTTTCAAAAGTGGGGTGACAATAGCCAATTTGAGAGATTCATCAACAGTGCCTGACTCCAGAGAGTGGTTTATAATACTGGTGATCAAGGGGAGAAGATCATCTAGACATATCTTTAAAAGGTTAGATGGTAATGGATCCAAATCACAGTTCTTATCTCGAGAATAAAGAATAAAATCTCTTAGTCTTTTCAGAAACTGTTCTAAAACATGTCATTAAAACCCCTTTAAATTCACCAAACTGATCCTCTGGTGGACAAGCATCCAGTTCACGTCGGATGTTGAGCGGTTTTATCAGTAAAATATGTACAAAAAGCATCAGGAAGATCCTGAGGAGGAATGTCTTCTGGCAGTAACAGTTCTTTGCTTTTGCCAGTCAGTTGGTTTGAAACAGCATATAGCTGTTTGGACGTGGAGCACTGGCAGATGGAAACACTAAAGTATTGACGTTTTGCGGTGGTCTGCATCGCGTTCAGTGTGTTGCGCTCTTTGACATAAGTATCACGGAAGACTGTCAGTTTGTTGGAGCGCCAGACGTGCTCGGCCTGTCGTTCCCGACGCTTGGCGGCCTTCAGTTCATCAGTCATCCAGGGATCAGAGGGATGGTCGGTGAGAAGGCGAGTGGAGAGAGGGGCATGCTTGTCCAGTATCTGATGGAGGCCGGTGTTGTATATCCTGAGGGGAGATGAGTTTGAATAATTTTCCTGCACAAGGGATTTGATGTCAGCATGGAAAAGATCAACATTAATCATTTTGGTGTTTCATGATGTTACAAGGCGTTTTTCTTCTTTGAGTCTCTTAAAAGGGATGTTGTAAATGACTGCCATGTGGTCAGCAAGGGCAAGTCCTTAATCTGAAACTGGGGGGCGGGTATATTCTCCCGAACCACAAGCCAATCGAGTGTGTGACCACTGATTTCTGTGGGTTGGTTCACTTATCAGTTTTAATCCGTGTTCGTGGTGTAGTTGTGCAATGGGCTGTTGAAGTGTTGACCTATAGGGTCACTGTAGTTCAGCCGCATTGAGCGAAGGTGCTCTGAGAAACGCTCATTTAATGATATGATGATACTAAACTTCACATTTCATTTGTGAACTGTATTTGTTCTGAACAACTGGTGGTCTGCTGTTGCTTCCAGATAGATCTCATTGTATTTTTCGTCACAATTCTTTGTGTGAAGAAGAAAATGATGTTCTTTTCGGGGAGAGCATGTTGCTGCAATGCAGTGACACTTTATTCTTTTTCTATTTGCAAGTGTGTTTATCTCTGTTTGCATGTGTATTTGTTTTATCTAAGTGGATTTTTCTACAGAATTTTGCCAGGGGCAGCCTTTTTGTTGCTGAGTGTTCTTTCACATTTTTTAAGTGCTTGCTGCACACAGGAACTCAGTTTGTCATCTGAACTGAAAGACTGGCACCCAGAACACCAGTCAGTGGAGGGGAAGTAAAAATCCTGGTCTGTGTACAGAACTTGAACCTGAGGACACTCCCTTCCAAGTCAGGTACATTACCACTAGGCCACCGCTCCAGTTGGAACCCTGGCTTTTTCCTGTTTGTGTGTTTCAAGGCATGGACAAGGCTCAATAGCCAAGTGGTTAAAGAACTGGACTTTCAATCTGAGGGTTCCAGGTTCAAGTCTTGGTGACGGTGCCTGGTGGGTAAAGACTGGAGATTTTTCCTATCTCCCAGGTCAACATATGTGCAGATCTACTAGTGCCTGATTCCCCTTTGCATGTATACGCAGGCATAAGATAAAAGATACATGTTAAAGATCCAGTTAAACATGTCAAAGTTCAGTGGGTTAACTCTCTCCATACGAACGGCGAAAGAGACGACATTAACAGCGTTTCATCCCAATTACCATCATCAAAATATTGCAAGCGGAACGCTCTTATACTGAAGACGTGAATGTTGACAAAGAATACGACAATTCTGACGACGGAAGCTAAAGGTTGGGTCATTCAGACATCCACTGGACATCCGAGGGGTCTGTGCAGAGGAGAAGAGAGGACTAGCTGTACTGAGTGAGTTAAGGAGACATGAAAATACCCAACATGCATCAAACATGACAGAGTCAACGGCAAGTTAATGTTGGTCTGAAAGAAAGACCCACAACTGAACCAGGAAAGACCGATGCTGTGGCCAAATGGTTTGAGCGCCAGATTCTCACTCAAGTTGCCCGAGTTCGATCCACGATTTCAGCACACCTGGTGGTTAAAAGGTGGAGATTTTTTCCAATCTCCCAAGTCAATTATATGTGGAGTGATGGCCTAGAGGTAACGCGTCCGCCTAGGAAGTGAGAGAATCTGAGCGCGCTGGTTCGAATCACGGCTCAGCTGCCGATATTTTCTCCCCATCCACTAGACCTTGAGTGGTGGTCTGGACGCTAGTCATTCGGATGAGACAATAAACCGAGGGTTGTTCCTGGCAAAATTTTGTAGAAAAATCCACCGCGATAGGAAAAACAAATAAAACTGCACGCAGGAAAAAAATACAAAAAAAATGGGTGGCGCTGTAGTGTAGCAACACGCTCTCCCTGGGGAGAGCAGCCCAAATTTCACACAGAGAAATCTGTTGTGATAAAAAGAAATACAAATACAAATATGTACAAACCTGTTTGTACCTGAAGATTAAATACACATGTTAAAAGTTCCTGTAAGCCATGTCAGCATTTGGTGGGGTGCTGCTCACCTTATTTCCCCTTCAGTTGCTGTAATTGTTTACATCTTCAAGGAGGAAAATAAAATAGCGTCTCAAATGTCTGTTGAAATGCTGCTGTTGCCCAAAAGGTTGTTTAATATGTGTCCTAGAATCAATCAATCAGCCAGTTTCATATATAAAATACATTTTCCATACAGACTATCACATTTAACTGGCAAGGTAAAAACAAAACAAGACTACATTCAAAACAACTGGAGTATCTTTGAGGATTGTTTATTATTTTGTGATGGTGAAATCAGGTGTGTCCTGGAAATACATTTTTGATTTGTACGCCTAATACAGTGCAAATTCTGCATGTGTGGTGCTGTGTTTGCACAAAATTAGGCTGCATGACAATGTTAAGTCGAACTGTGCGGACATGACAGTTTTCCATACTGAAGAGCATCTTGTGGCCTTGTTCTTGTTTTTATACCTTTCAGTATGACTTTCAATAATAGTTGTACTTTTAATGGTTAAGCATGTGTATGTTTATTATGATTTGCATGATTCGAGTGTCACAAGTGGATATAAGTCAATGTGTTGTGCTTTCTGATAAGTATGTACAATGCTGGTGAAACACAGGAATATGTAGCTGTTTATGTCATAGAATGCTGCATGTACAGATCAACCCAAAAGGGAACCGTGTAAATTTCATGCTGTGTGCAGCAAAATTCTTTACCTATCTCTTCTCCAAAAACATCCAATACTGGCAGTGTTTGAAAATCAATAAATAGAAAACATTTAAGAACTGATGTTTTTCCAATGTACTTTCCTCAATTCATTTACTGTAAGTAAAATGTTGCTGCACACATGACCATGATGCTGTTTCCAAAATGCACTCAAACATATGAAACGAAAATAAATGATTTATTGTAATAAATGTTAGACAACAGTCTGGAAAAGTTACAGTTGCGTGAAGCCAGGAGGGGCAATGAAAGAGGGAAGAGAGATAACAAGGGAGGAGGGGGGGAATCGAGGATCATCAAGATCCCAAAGGAACACAGGGAAAAAAAAACTACCTACCTCATCCAACAGACTCCAAAAATAAGCACAAACAGGGATTGGAAAAATACCAAAAATAAAATCCTATTGCCAATGGCGGCAACCACATAACTGTGGAGGGAAAAAGAAAGCCATGATGATTCTAACTTACACCTGGCCAAAACAGACACACCGGCTTATGATTTGCAGTTCCTAGCTACACACAGACTGCAAAGTACAGCGTGACCTTAAAAAGCCACTGTCATATGCTGACTGTCTTTCATCAAGCATCACACTGCAGGATGCCAACAAAACGAAAAGACTGAGGCACTGCATGTTCCTAACAAAGAAGATCAGGCCTGTCAAAGTTAATATTATATTAACAATGACTGGCTTGAAAAATCACACAGTGTCATGATTGAGAAACTTCTTTCAAAACCCCTTAGGCACTCAACACCTACTCGGATCACAATGATTCTCTCAAAGACAGGAAAAACAAAGAACAAAATATCCACAGATCTTGGGGAGGGAAAAAAAACAGATTTCATAACGTATTAAAAAAATGCATAGTTACTTAACAGATGTGTATATATGAGTAGAAAAAAATGCCGTAGAAAATAAGCTTCTATAGAAAGATTATTTACTGAATGTATACATAATCATAGTTAACAATGCACAGGGCCAAGTAGAACCAATTAGCATGCTACAAATCCAAACCACATAGCAAATGTCATATAAACTTGTCAAGCAAACGCCACCTTTGTTCACAGCACATGGATGAGGATGTGTGAACACATCGCTACAATACAGAAGTGTATGGTGATACAAATTCGAACAGAGTTGATACAGCACATAATTCATACAGCCACATGAATATTCTTCCTACCATCTGCACAGCACCTTTCAAAATGGGCTCTTCACCTAAATGCAAGTAAAGCAGTAAACCAGTTAGGCAGAAAAAAAAACACCACACCCTCCCCCCTCCTTCGCTACCCAGCAGCCAAAAGCAACAGCCGATAACTACAGAATCAGTGGAGTAGTACAAACCACGGTGAACCTGTCTACTTCAGGAGAAATCCAGGCAGTCAACACATGTGCACAAACAATCCTAGTTATACCATACTTTTAACCATTCTCTCAATCATGCACACATTTTTTTTTCAAGCAGCTGCTTCACTGCATCACAAGAATTGTCAATAACATCACGGTTCTTTTTTGTGTTTTTTGCTCAAAAAAAAAAAAAAAAAAAAAAGTTAATCCAGCAGTTTTCATCCCAAAGTCCTTGTATGGACCACAAATTCTGATCAATATATTCCGAAATATCTTCAATGTCATGTTTGTCAAATCTGATTTACTGTTCAGTATATTTAGCAAAGCAAAACAAACTACCGTCTGGCGGCATTCAAATTCAGATCCATCATTAAATTTAAGTATAGGCAATTTCTGTTTGCTTGTTCAATCAGCATCAAGAACTTTATTTTTCATAATACAAAGCTGTGTAAAAAAAAAAAATGTTCATAATCCAACAATTTTAGCCGTGTAATCTTTCCATAGTTCCAGTGTCATGACAACTCAGTTTGTTCAGGCTGGGTGGGTGGTTGCCAGCAGCTGTCTCAGATAACCTCCACAGCAAAAGGACTGCCTGGAATGTGCTCTTCTCCCCACTTCACAATCAGCATGTACTGGCCCTGCTGTTTGACCGTGTAGTTGATGGTGTACTGGCTGTTGCCCACGTACTTCACCGTCAGTTCGTCCACCGGCGACTTGGGGCCGGCCATGCCCACGTACAGGATGTTGTTGCCTGCACACACACAGGGTCATAAAGTCACACCAAGTAGCACACATCTCCAGCTCTTGTTCTACACACCCCTCTGTCATATATTCCCTGTCGTACCTCTTGTCACACTACTTTTCGAATAATCTAATTCCTCTTCATCTCCAAATATAATTCTAATCACACTTCCATTAAATTCCCCTTCATCTCCAAATATAATTCTAATCACACTTCCATTAAATTCCCCTTCATCTCCAAATATAATTTTGATCACTCTTCTATTAAATTCCCCTTCATCTCAAAATATAACTTTAGTCACACTACCATCAAATTCCTCTTTGTCTCTATAACATTAGTCACACAACCATAAACTTCCCCTTCAACTCAAAATATAACTTTTGTCACACTACCCTCCATTTCCAAACACAGATGACAGAATGGGAAATGGTGGAAGAAGACAGAAGCAGGAAGTCAGTTACAGCCAAAGATGACATGTAAGTGATCATTAATTCTCATTCAACAGCTGCCACTTTGTGTCACACCAAACAAAAGAACAGCGGGGGGTGGGGGGGGGGGGGAATCAATCCATGTTCTCACTGACACCTTTTTCACTAAACACAACCACCAAACATACCAAAACACAAATACACACACTTCTGTAATAGAGCATAAAAGTCTAAAGTAAATACAAACTTGTAAACATTTTTTATGTTACCTTTCTTCATAATTTGGTATTATCCATTCATAAATGACTATCTTGCCTGACATACTTTTAAACTCCCCTAAGTACTGGGATATATGTCAAGAATTGCAGGAAGTGTAGTCATAAAACACATCTTCAGTGATTACGTGCGGTGGATTTGCCAACAGAGTAAAAGCACACTGAAAGAGACAGTGTGACACAATCTACACAATCCTTCCTTCCTTTTTCAGCAAGCAAACAAGATCGGGTGAAAGTGACAGTAAAGGGGGGACAGTAAAAGCTAAAGCAAACTCAAAATGAAGGGATGAAAGTGCCACACCGCTTCCTTACCTGCCCCTGTCACGTCCACAGTGAAGGAGGTGGGCTTGCACCGGAATGCCTTGGTCAAGCCATTGCCCTTGGCAACACATTTGCTGGCATCAGAAGAGAACTTCTGCATGGCGCTGAACTTGGTAGTAGTGCTGGTCTTGGTGACCGTCTCCACCACAACGGAAGCGTGCTGTGTAGAGTTGCTGGCCTGGCCAGATCCTGCAAATACCCAATAGTTTCCAGTTTATTCTGTGAACAGTGTATATACACACAGGCAACTTAAATGGAAAGAGATATTAAGTACTTAACGAAAACAAAAAAATAATTTCTAATGTTCAATATGCAAAAGATGTGTAAAGTCCAGCCCACCACTTTGTCATCTCAGAGCAGAACACGTCAGAAACAAAACAATCTGAAAAGACTACAGATAAATAATAGAATGAAAAAAGATAAAAATAAAGACCAAATTTAAAACCAAGTTCATTTCAACATGATTTCTGAATCAAATAAATGTGAAACATTTTGCCTCCTTCAAGAATGGACTAAAAAATTGTGATCAAAAACCTGGAAAACAAGTCTTTATGGACTCGGGAATAGCATGTGCCTGATTCCTCAAACCACACAATGTCAAACAGTACACATATCAAAGCACACACACACAAATGCCACACTGTAAAAAACAGTAAATGCACTCACACAAACACACACACACATTCTACTCTCCCTCCCTCCCTCTCTCTCAAAACAAAACTACACTCCCACCTTGCCTAAAGGGCTTTATGGGTGAATGCATTATAAAATAATATATGTCAATGACATCAATGTCTCGAACAACACTACGCAATAAAACATCCACAACAAATAACAAATACAGGTCAACAACAAAACTCTCTTTCCCCGGAACCCCCCCAATGTACCTTCCACCCTGGCCTTGAAGGGACTGCCAGCCACGTTGATGCCGGCGTAACGGATGCTGATGAAGTAGTCACCGGGGGCCTTGGGGCAGTAGCTGAAGGCATAGCCCTCATCCACCTCGGTGCACTCCAGCTTGGCCTTGCTGGGTCCCTCCACAGTCACAGCCAGGGCTCCCGCACCCGCATTCACTGTGTTCACGACAAACTTGGCGATGTCTCCTGAAAAACAGAAAAGAGGCAGTGATTAGGTTAAGGGTAGAGGTCCCACAGCCTTAAAGGGCCAATGGGGCAGTCAGTTCATATGAATCCACTGTGTCTAGGGCTCAGCATAGGATGTCAGGTTCCCAATCCTCTCCTTCCACCAATTCAACCTCCCAACTGAAATCAGGTACCCATTCACACCTGGGTGGTGTGAGGAAAATCAGAGTAAAGTGCCTTTCCCAAGGACACACCGACAGACAAAAATTAAATTATGAACCCTGATGATGACTGGTAACACAGGATCAGAAGTCTAACATCTAACTGACTCTGCCACAACACCTTCCCTGTGATGGGGATAGACATCAAAACTTTTTTTTTTTCTTAAACCCATCCACACACAGGAAATTCCTCAGAACACTTTTCTAGACGTACACAAGCGCAGATGTGTTCACTTTTTCCAGTCGAAGAGCTGTGTTTTCTTATTCTCACCATTTTGTTATGAACACAACATGTCCACCTTGGAAATAGTGAACCAGGGTCACTGTCATTTGATCCTCTCTTTACTCTTATTGTCTTGATTTATTTGATTTGTGTTTTCTGGAAACTTTACAAACACAGTCACACTTGACTTTATACACACGCAAACATTCACTCTCATACTGCCATATTTGCATGACAAACAAAAAGCACAAGCATAGGCACCAACATTATGAGCACATAGTGAATTTGCTTCATGAATTATACACTTGCTAAACATGAACAAGCATTAAATCAGCATAAACATCCAGTTCAAAATGAGTTTCAGTCTTCAGTGAGCCAAAATGTTTACGATGTTCCATCTCTTTTAGATAGAAGTTTATAAAGAAAAAAAGCAACAACAAACAAAGATAAAGTTTACTGTATATATATATACACACACAAAACAACCCAACCAACCAATCCAACAAACTGTTAAGAAGGAAGGAAATAAAGAACCAATATACCAGTTGACAACTTTATCCACACCCTACTTGATAATCACTCACTCATTAACCCTATCTATCTCTTCAACACACACACACACAGCTGCCCCCCCTACCTGTGACGCCAGACTTCAGACCGTCCCCATAGGTGGTGACCTTGCCAGCGTCGGCAGCATCCACCTTGCCGATCATGATCCTGAAGGGGGAGTCAGGTATGTGGTAATTGTCCAGCAACACATGCACCAAGTGAAGGCCGTTCTCACGGGGGATGAAGCGCACTGCATATTCACCTGAAGCACACAAAGAGCATAGCTCGTTTTCATACCTGAAATATTTGGTGGATAATACCTTTGTTTCCATGTGATGTATTCATAATACATGCTGTTTTGTTGTTGTTTTAACAGCTGAAATACAAACAAGAGACCCATTTCATTACTTTTTTGTATACTTGAAATACAAACGAAAAGCATACCTCATTTGCTATTGTTGTTTTGTTGATGGATTTGTTTGTTGTTTTTTTTCAGGGGGTGGGAGGGGGTGGGGTATTTTACTTGAAATACAAACACGGAACCTTCTTCAACATTTTTTTTACTCCTGAAATATGAAATACAAACAAAAAACCTCTCTTTTTTTTATCTTTTACATAAAAAAAAATTTTTATGAGCATTTTGCATGAAGAATTCATCAGTTGTCAGTTTTTTCCCATTGAAAACACAACAAAACAGGTATCAGCATTAGTACTGTGAACCTAGTACTTTAATACTAGTAATGTTACAACGGTGAACTCCAATGTTGTCAGTCTGATTGTCTTCCATGCATTTAACATACCTGTCCCTTGACAAAGATTTTATCATAGTGAAAGCTTGCCCAGCAACAATGAGTAATGTTGGTGGGGTTTTTTGGGTGTTTTTTTTTCTCCTCTCCTTTATCAACTTTCCAAAACTGCCTTACAGTTGACAAACCACCCCAGCCCCCACTTACCTTCATCCACCTCCTGAACAAGAGCCTCCTCCTGAGCCCCTGAGGGGGAGATGACGTGAGCCGTCAGTTTGCCCCTGGCCCCATTGCAGTTCACCACAAACGCTGCTGGCTTGTTCACCTGCATCACATACAAACCAATGTACAAATGCACACACACACACATGCATGCATGCATGCGCACGCACACACACACACACACACACACATGAATGCCCACACATATGCGTACAGCCTATCTAAAGGCAACTTGTTTCACATTCTCATTCTAGTCCTTCACCCCACCACTAAACATTTCCTTCACTGTTGAGGTACCGAACAATTTCCTTCATGGCTGAGATAATAAACGATGTTAAAATAAGAAACCTTTTCCTTCACTGTTGAGATAAACCATTTCATTTACTGTTGAGGTACCAAACCATTTCCTTCATTGTTGAGATAATAAAACATTTTCCTTCACTGTTAAAATAACATTTTCCTTCACTGTTAAAATAATAAACTTTTTCCTTCAATGTTCAGATAATGAACCATATCCTTCACTGTTGATTCACAAAACACAGAAGATATGAAAAATATGACAGCCAAAAAGAAACCAACCAAAACCAAACAAATAAACCAAAAAGAAAGTAAAAGCACACATGCCCACCTGTAAGCCTCTCTCTTGCAGAGCAGTGATGGAGATCTTACGAGCGTCTCCAATGTTGGGGGTGACTGGAACTCTGAATGGAGATTCTGGGATGTGTTCATCATTGAACCTGATGGAAATGTAGTATTCACCTGTTCCAAAAAAAACAGGTTGCTTTGTTAAATTAACTGTTATATCCAATGCAAAAAAAAAAAGAAAAAGAGTTTTAAACTAAATGTATATCAAACCAAAACATTCACGTAATTAACCTTTAAAAAATGTTAACTGTTTATCATTTCAATCCCATTTACAATCCCATCTTCACCCCCCCCCCCCCTCTCTCTCTCTCTCTATCACACACACACACACACACACTCCTGAACTGAGACTTGCACACTGGTTTTGCATAGTGAATAAATGACTGTCAGTATTACTGGTCAAGTTACTCTTGTGAATAAAGACACTTTCCATAAAATTACAGTCCAGGTCTTATCTTCTGGTATTTCTTTACAAAAACCTGCTTCATGCAATTATATTTTGCTTTTCAGGAAAAAGAAATCTACCTTCTACCCAATGTTAAAGACTGAGAGAATTCCTGATTCACTCTGTGTACATACATGAGAGAAAGAGAGAGAGAGAGAGAGAGAGAGAGAGAGAGAGAGAGTGTGTGTGCATGCAAGCATGCATGCATGCATGTGTCTGTGAGTATCTGTCAACATGTTCACCTGGGACAGGTGGGTGTGCGGTAACCTACCTGGTTCACTGACTGTGTAGGTGACACCACAGGACCCATCCTTTCTGTCCTGGAAGTCAATCTCTGCCTTGGAGGGGCCCTCCACGGCAATGGACAGGGCTCCAGCCCCAGCCTCACGGGTGTAGATGTTGAAGTCACCTGCATAATACAATAAATATTTATTCATCCAACTGTAAATCAATTGAGTGTTATGAGGCTCACCCCTCACCCCGCACATTATCTCAGCCAACAGCTGAATCTAACTAACACAAAACACGACAAAGATTGGACCAAAAGATCAGAAAGGAAAACATCTGAAGCTAGATGCACACAAGCAATTAATGGCACACACTGGCTTAATGTACACCCAACCACCCCTCTCCCCCAACTCACACCATGAGGTAATTATCAATGTCACTTTTATGGGAAGAGTCAGCAAATGTATCAACAATTTCTTCTTTTGGAAATGATAAAATATTCTCGTATCTTGTGGTACACGTCAGTATGCCAAGTGTCATGACAGTTACAGGGTAACACAAAGTTCCAAGCTCAGAATGCTGTTTATTTTATTTTCATTTTTCTCTTGGTCTTTTCTTTCTTTCACCTCCCCCACTCCTCCACCCCTACTCCACACCCCCACCAAACACACACACACACACACTCAATCCCACATCCCCTAACAGTTCTTTGTTTTTCTGACACTTCTGAAATATATCATTCAGAATCAACAAAATCACCAGGCGTTAGATGAAAAGGATGGGCAGGTGTTGTACTGATGCAGAAACTGTCAAGGAAATCAAGTGCGAAACAACAGAAAAGTAAACAAGATGTGTAAACAAAAGAAAAAATAAACAAAAGAAAAAAGAATGTCCTTGGACAACTCGCATACCAATCCCACATCTCCCTTTTTATCCATGTTTAATGTAAGCAATACCAGGGAGGTAATCAGTAATTGCCAGGTCTCTTAAATGCAAACGTCAGTCTCGGGATAAAGCCAGACAAGCCGAAAGCAGCATCCATGATAAGGAGGGAAACTTACAGGGTACCATCACCTCCCCTCTCTCCAGACCAAGGCCTGCAGCGTGCACCTTGTGAGATCCTCCACCGGTGATGGGTCCCACGGTGAACTGGAAGGGGCTGCCTGTTGACATCACATGGACATTCTGTTAGGTCTTTGTCTTCATATTCACGGTGCATAGACTTCACATCTCACTCACCCAGATTTATGGTTGTTTTTTTCTGTGTGACATGACTGTCTGGAAAGAGTAAAATGCTGATGTGTGTGTGTGTGTGTGTGTGTGTGTGTGTGTGTGTGTGTAAAATGCTGATTTGTGTGTGTGTGTGTGTGTGTGTGTGTGTGTGTTTGAAAAGGTTAGCAAGCTCTAACAACCTGTCAATCTTCCCTTATCTTCAGTCACAAGCACATTTCATACATGACCAACTTTACACAGATCAAATCTAATGTTCAAATATCTGAAATAAAATGCAGGAAGGATCCACCATCCCCTCAGATTCTAACAGGCATTCCTTTCTTTCTTATCCTCACACACTGGACTGAAAAACATCAAATTAAGTCCATTCAAGTTATTCATTTATCATTTCATGTGTAATGGAGCTGTGGCCTACAAACAGGAAACACAAACACATACATATTTACAGACACACCCACATGTACACACATTAGAAAGGTGACAACAGGCGACTCTCAAACTAGAAGGAACCACACTGAGGATGAAGAAACTGCACAATTTGCTTTGGAGAGAAAAAAAAAACGCAGAAGACTTTAAGAGCAACCTGTGAACCATCAACAGAAGCTGTTCAGATTCTCGCCTCAGGCCTCTTTCCCTGTTGCCAAATTAACAGGGAGACAAATGGCTTCTGCCACACAAGTGAACTTTTTGCCCCTGTGACCGAGGCGTTAACAACCTTGTTGTCCTGAAAACCCAAGGTACCAGTTTCAATTCTACAGGAACTCATTTAGTTCTTGTCAGAGATTATTCACGAGAGAGAGTGCTTTGACTGTGGGCAAAAGATAGAGGCTGTTGCGAAGAAAAGCTGATGCAGAGGCCAGAACAAAGAAACTGAAACTTTATTTCCAAACAAAATACTTTATCAAAAATAACTATGCTGTCAGGTTCCAAAGTCTTGGTCCTTCCTGGTCAATAACAGATTTGTTACATAAGATGAACATTTACTCCAAAAAAACTTGAATTTTGGAACAACACCCTTGCTGCTGAACTGTAACATAATACACGTACAGGTACAAACATATATACAAACACACAAAGAGATAAAAGACAAGAGTGGCTGCCACTGACCAGGAATGTGCATGTCTCTGTGCTTGACGCTGACAGTGTGGGTGCCCATCTCCTTGGGCACAAACTTGACGCTGTAGTGGTTGTCATCCAGGCTGGCCACATCACACAGCTCAGTCAGCCCTGATGGACTCTTCACCGAGGCTGTCATGTCAAATGGGCTGGTGCCTGGACAAAAACAATGAGCAATTTTAACATTCATGTCTTTAAACATATTCATATTCATAATTACAATGCAATAATTATCAATTAGAATCTTCATAAAGTGAGTATGTGAAATTCTTTTCTTTGGAAAACTATATATATGTGTGTGCGTACGTGCGTGCGTGCGTGCGTGCGTGCGTGAAGTAATTGTGACTGTATTCAGCAAGGACAACACACGCACATGCAAACATGCACATGCATACACACACACACACACACACATGCACGCACACACACATATATACACATGCAAAAAGTTGACAATCTGATAGTAGTTGTTTTTTTTATGTATGTATTATTTATTCACCCTTTTTTTCTTTTCTTTTTTTCTTTTTTTCTCCTCAAGGCCTGACTAAGCGCACTGGGTTACGCTGCTGGTCAGGCATCTGCTCAGCAGATGTGGTGTAGCGTATATGGATTTGTCCGAACGCAGTGACTCCTCCTTGAGCTACTGAAACTGAAACTGACAATCTGATTCCATCATCATGTTTAGAAAGCAGAGACCAAGCCAAGAGAGCGGGAGGGAGGGAGAGAGAGAGAGGGGGGGTGGGGGGGGGAGAGAGACAGACAGAGAAAGACCGAGACAAGAGACTGAGACACAGAGAGAGAGAAACTCATAACTTACAGTCCGTGTTAAAAAAAAAAACCATGATCATCAAAAGAAAACACATCGCAATTTTATTTCATTCCATCACGAGAGACCATCGGAGAGAGGGGTTTGCGGTGGAGGAGAGAGAGGGGGAAAGTGGGGGGGTGGGGACACAGAAGGAGAGATGGGAGAAGGGAGGGTGGTGGTGGGAGACTGAAGAGAGTGGAGGAGGAGAGGAATGAGAGAGGCAGAGAGAGAGAGAGAGAGAGAGGTAGTGTGTGTGATTTCTGTTGCTAATTACATTTTTTAATGAGTGCAATATGTATTCATGACTGCAACCCCCCCCCCCCCCCCAGCCCCTATAAGAGTGTATGCCTGACCGATCTATTCCTAAACCTACAGAAGTACACGTCTGTATATATTAAAAAAAAATTTAAAAAATAAAAAATTAAGTGGTAATGCTGCTCCCAAAAGGGTAGACTTGAAAAAGTAATTAAAAAACAACAAACAAAAAAAACAACTTTAAAACAATTTTTTTTTAAACTAACACACACACACACACTCTCTCTCTCTCTCTCTCACATCACTTAACTTAATGTATGTAGGGTATTGTGCCCACTCTCTCCATCCAGTCCCCCCACCCTCCTCCCCTAACATCCCCCTCTTTTTTTTCTGAATGGACAGACATTAAATCAGGTACTATGCACCATGTGCACAGACACAGATTGGCACCCCCCCCATGTTTCATGAATAAATCCATTTTAACATTTTCATTGACGGGTGCAATAGCCGAGTGGTTAAAGCGTTGGACTTTTTAATCTGAGGGTGCTGGGTTCGAATTTTGGTAACAGCACTTGTGGGTAAAGAGTGGAGATTTTTCTGATCTCCCAGGTCAACGTATGTGCAGACCTGCTAGTGTCTGAACCCCCTTCGTGTGTATACACAAGCAGAAGATCAAATACGCACGTTAAAGATCCTGTAATCCATGTCAGCATTCCATGAGTTATGGTAACAAGAACATACCCAGCATGCACACCCCCAAAAACAGAGTATGGCTGCCTACATGGCGGGGTAAAAACAGTCATACACATAAAAGCCCACTTATGTACATATGAGTGAATGTGGGAGTTGCAGGAAGAAGATGATTTTCATTGTGCCAAGTTTGTAAAATATACGGATGTGAATTCAAAACATTATTCATCTACCTTGCATGGAGAGAAAAAAAAAAACAGAACCAAAAAACCCACCTCCCTCCAACCACTTCATGCATAAATCATCACAACTAAAAATAACATATGATGAAAAGGGAATGTACCCGAACTGTAAAACAGCGCAGAAGTGAATTTTGTCAACATAGTCTCACACAGCTGGCTCCACCAGAGAAAGCAGTTTCACCGTGGTTATGCCCACACAACAGACATGATGTGTCAAAGGACATGTGGAGAAACGGTGAAGGTGAAACGTGTGTCTTGTGTGACGTTCCTGACAGCAGCTGACAGTGCTGGTGTGATGGACTGACAGTGTCCTCTTTTGTCTTGTATCATTATTCATACTGATTTTGTGGCTATTTAGTGATGTCATGCAGCATTCCAGATTCTTATTCATGCTATTTTGGGGTTTTTTTCTGCCCAAGGATGTCATATGGTATACTGCTGTTTGAAACTAAATGAGGTGTGCAAACATACATATGTGGCTGCCGGTGTGCACATGTCCATTTGCCATAAACAAACTGTGTGCATGTGTATCTGTTCACACAGATGAGTACACAGACACAGACACACACCCTTTACTGCCTTCTATTCTACTATCCAAAACAAGGCACAATTTATTCATATCTCCCCAGATGTTTTCTCTCTGTGTACAAGACAGGTACATCTCCCGACAGAGCCATCATGACTCACTGTAAAAAAATTCTTCACAACTTCTGTGTTTCTCAGGAAAGTAATTTTCAAAGCAATGTGCTGTTTCTTGTGCCCTTTTTTCTGTTGTTAAACCTTACTCATCCACCTCCACTTTTTCAATTCCCAACCCACTGCCCATTTTTGTAAAAGGCACACATTTCAGATGTTCAACATATGAATCACAGTGAATTTTGTTTTATTTATTTATGCTAGTGGTAGCAAAGGAAACTGGATATCAAACACACACAATGGTGGTGTGTGACCAGGTGCATTATGAAAGAGTTTCTTAAAAGAATGGAACATGTATTCTGATTACATGAAAAACAAGGTGAGTTTTCAGCTGGAGACAAACCCCATTCATTGTCAGACAAAGGGGCAGTTTAGTTCAGTATCTGTATGAAAAAATACAACTTTCTTGTCTCTTTCTGTAACAACCTCTTGTTTTTCTCTATGAAAACAATGTAAACTGCAGCTGAACATGCACATAGGATAGATTTGCAGATATACAAATTTGATTCAATTCTTGAGGAAAAAACTGTCAGTCTGGACAAAGCAATGAGGCAAGCAAAAAACCCTTGAACTATAGAAGAAAAACAAAGACAGCATAGCAAAGAGGAGAAACCCAACTTCGTTTTTTTTAAATGTCTCTATTTCTTAAACGTCACTCAAGATACAGGCTTGGGGAAAACAGGCAAAATCCACCTGCACAGAGAGAGAGAGAGAAAGAGAGAGAGAGAGAGAGAGAGAGAGAGAGAGAGAGAGAGAGCAGTCAGGAGGATTGGGAAAGGTTGCAGGGGACTACATGACAAAACTATTTTCATAGTCTGCCTACACATAGGGAACAGTCATTTCAGAAATGTCTTAAAGATAAGGGACTGGGTGGGACGGAGATACAGGAATGAGGTGCAGGGGAGATAAAGCTCTGGCCCTGGAGATCTATTAGCAGTGGTCAGAGAGTTAATCAAAGACGCCGTAAACAACAGGAATCCCCCGATTACATTACAGGGAAACACATCTCCAAACAACACCTGCAGCTCTACCCCTCAGAGAGGATGGAGAGAGAATGGGGGAAGGAGGGTGGGCAAGGGATCCCCTATAGCTCAGTGGCAGCAGAAGACAGGGATGGGGAGGGGACGACTATGAAAGGCTTTCACAGCATACCTGTTACCTGGCCGCTGGCCAGGTGCCCCCCTCAACCTTAGCTTTCCTTAGACAAGCACCAGACTTTACTTCAAGGATGCCAGGGTGTAACTTTAAATCATCATTCTCTCTCTCCATCTTCTCTCTTGCTTGTTAATTTTTTCTCTTCCAGAGTAGAGAAGAAGGTTGTGGGATAGTAAATGATAATGCCTAGTTATATGCAAGGTTACTCCAGCCGTCAGGTTAGGAAGGGAATACTACTGATATTTTCATTCACAATCTCAACCTTTTCATAGCATCATTAAGATTGTAAGTGGGTGTTTATGTGACTATAATGGTTTTCTATGTTAAGCTTTTGGTACGTGAATGTCATACACCTGACCTCTGAATCAGGCAAAGCAAATATTATCATCACATCTTTCACTCTTGCTGCTTTTATTTATTATTTCATTATCATATAATGTTGTGAGTTACACATTTTATCATCACATTTTATAAATCCCTTGTATGCAAATCATTAACTGTGCTCCTTTATTTATGTATAAATTTTAGCTGTTTACCAAGGTTGGTGTTTGTATTTTGGTGTGTAACAGATGTTATTAAGAATATGTAATTTTGTGGGGTTTGTCAACTGAGCTTTTGTAGTATTAAAGATTGTGATTTTACTGACTCATTTATGTGTTTGTGCTCCATCTGCTTACTCAGTTCATTTCAAATACTGGATTTGTAAAACCCTTAGAGCTTGCTTCAACATGTGTTATTGCACTTTACAAAAATATATTATCATCATCATTATATCATTATTATCATCACTATACCGTCTTTATTTTTAATCTGTACACACACACACACACACACACACACACACACAAACACACACACACACACATACATATATATATATATATATATAGAGAGAGAGAGAGAGAGAGAGAGAGATGTTCAAACAAACTGTGTGAATTCTGTTTTCAATAGTCTGTAAACACATTCTTTAAATACACCAGTAAATATATGAATGCATGTTCATGCAGAATGCTTATGGTACTTCCACACAATCACTTAACTTTTCATTTCATTACTAACTCACTCACTCACTCACTCATCACTGTATGTTTGATCACCGATTAGATTATCTCTCTCTAACACCATCGTTTTTCTTTCATTCCCTCAAAGACAATGGTGAGCAGAACCAACCTGCAGGCACACGGCAGAATGAATACTGACGCATCAGCGATCTGTAGGTAGACATGATACTGAACTGGGCCATCCTCTGTTTGTGCTTCACACTTGGTTTGAAATCCCTTATTCCATCACTTATTACACAGCATCGTTGTGATCCCCTTTCCACACAAACACACTGCCCAACAAGTTACCATGCTCCGAGTTACTCCAGAAAAAAACCCTTCACCTAACATGCAAACGCAGGGCGACGGAGCCAATGAAGAAACTTAGCAAACCTCTAACCTGCTTCCTCTGTGACAGTTCACATATGTACAGTGGTGTGTCGCAAATATTCTTCACTTCCTACAATCTCACACATGCAAGATGACCATCACTAATCACAGCACTGTGAACCCCATTAACCATCAACACAAATGTCACAAACTATACAACTCAAAAAATCATTCGCCACTGACTGTCAAAAATGTCTGACTGTCAAAAATGTAAACTGCAACTGACCTAAAAAATGACAACAAAACATCATAAACCAACAAATCATCAGGAACAACACAACAGTTAAAGAACAATCCACTGACAGTAATCCTCAGAAAGTACACAATGTCAACACTTCCACTCAGATTAACAGTCTGCTCAGAAAATATAATAGCCTGCACCTTTGCTTCAAGTACTGTTTCAAACAATAAAAAAAAAAAGAACTTATTTCAAAGAATCTGCCCAAACTGTATTCTGCTCATTCATGGACCGGCACTGCACAAAATGTGGAGGCAAAAAAAGGCAGGTGTGTCAGGACTAAAATAGCAAGACAGAGCCAGTAAGTCCTTCGGCACAGATGGAGAAATGAAGGTCAAGCAGAGATAAGTAGACACCTTAATACAGCATCGACCTTGCTGCAGCAACAAAGGAGAAACTCATAGTCATGGTTTTTCGGAGGTCTTTATGGATGCTTGACATAGATCATCCTCTCTTTCTCCCAGTGACTTGGTGGAAGTTCATTTATGTTTGCTTAAAAATGAAAGTAAATCCCCTTTTTTCTCTCTGTGGGTGTGACCATTCGTCACATAATCCCTCCCAACTATTTTCAAACACTGACATACAAATAAATGAACCACTGTTTCTATAAATACAATATAAAACAGAATTCTACACAATGATTCACAAAACTGTGTGTCTCAATCTCTTGTCTACACACTTTGTCCAAATATGATTTACATTAAGCACAGTTTTCATCACATTTGAACATTCTTGTTGATGTACTTGCCATGTATGCGCTGTGCCTTTCCTGCAGGAGTAGAAAATACTATAACTATGCTAGTAAATTTGCTAATGAACTTGACCATGAGTAAAGGGTACAGGTCAGTGTTTTGAAGTGTGGGTTTAACAGTTCAGAGCCCTAACTTAAATTCCATCTACTCCGGTACCTTTCATTCAATCACTCAGTAATGTTATCTACTGTAATGTCCCATATTCAGAAGCATTTATCAGTAACAATTACCACCATATCCATTCTATTTCATTCTCCACCCTGTATTTGACGTATCCTCCCCCCTGTCCCTAACCATTCTTTTTCTGTAAAAAGAGGATGAATTTTTGTTTAATGTCCCATCACACATACTGGTGATTGTAGATGTTTTCTTCAGTATTTATTTTCACATCTGAATGTTTTTATTTTCAAATGAAGGTGAAGAGAGTCGTGGGGGTATGTGAATGGTTAGTTGGGGGGAACCATCATTTACCATGTATAAGGAGAGAGGAATCAAAATGAATGTTTGAAATAAATATTCAAGTGCAATTACAGAAAAGTACTTAATGGGCTTTGTAAAAGAGAAGTTGCCAGTCTAACGAGAGGAACAACTGATAATCAATGCAAAAAGTCAACAACATCAATGTTCCCAGTGACTAGTGATGACACACTTTCATGCAGGTTAGAAAAAAAAAAAAAACACTGACATTATTTCACTACTATGAAACTCCCACCTCTCCCTTTCGCAGATTCATAATCATGATTCAATGTATCATTCATTCAATAGAAACAATTTTTGAAAAGCAAAAAAAAAAGCATAAAAAAAAACCCAGCCACCCCCCACCCTCTGCCCCTTGATATCCTCTCCTTACAATTAACCCATCTGATGTGAAAATCATTCCGATTCATATGTGCAACTCACTGCCACCTCCTCCTTCCAATCTCCAACCCTCCCACACACACCTGCCCTCTCCTCCCGCTCTCAGAGGTCCCACCCCCATGCCCTCAACCCCGCTTGCTCTCTTCTCTTTCAATCAACCTCAAAATTTTGTTTGATGCCGCCCCCTTGCAATTTCTGAAACCTTCAAGGGAGCTCAGAGCAGCAGCTAGAAGATAGGTCACTGCACTCTGTCCCTCCCAAGAGAAAAGAGGAAGATGAGAGAAGGGGTTGGGAGACAGAGAGTGCAAGAAAGGAAGATAAAGAGGACTGGATATAAAGAAAAAAGAAAGGGAGGAGAAAGGAAGGGAGAGTGTGTGTGTGTGTGTGTGTGTGTGAGAGAGAGAGAGAGAGAGAGAGAGAGAGAGAGAGAGAGAGTGAGTGAGTGAGTGAGTGAGTGAGTGAGTGAGTGTGAGTGTGTGTGTGTGTGTGAGTGTGTGTGTGTGTGTGTGTGTGTGTGTGTGTGTGTGTGTGTGTGTGTGTGTGTGTGAGTGTGAGTGTGTGTGTGCAGTTTCTGTAATCTTCAAGGGAGCTCAGAGCATTAGTAGCAAGATAGGTCAATGGAGCTCAGAGCATCAGTAGCAAGATAGGTCAATGGAGCTCAGAGCATCAGTAGCAAGATAGGTCAATGGAGCTCAGAGCATCAGTAGCAAGACAGGTCAATGGAGCTCAGAGCATCAGTAGCAAGATAGGTCAATGGAGCTCAGAGCATCAGTAGCAAGACAGGTCAATGGAGCTCAGAGCATCAGTAGCAAGATAGGTCAATGGAGCTCAGAGCATCAGTAGCAAGATAGGTCAATGGAGCTCAGAGCATCAGTAGCAAGATAGGTCAATGGAGCTCAGAGCATCAGTAGCAAGATAGGTCAATGGAGCTCAGAGCATCAGTAGCAAGATAGGTCAATGCACTCTGCCACCACCCCCACCCCATGAAAAGAGAAA
Organism: Babylonia areolata; assembly: GCF_041734735.1. NCBI lineage: Eukaryota > Metazoa > Mollusca > Gastropoda > Neogastropoda > Buccinidae > Babylonia > Babylonia areolata. Next base: position 20,221,818 of record NC_134883.1, on the reverse strand, counting down.
GGGTTAGGAGACAGAGTTCATGAAAGGGAGATAAAGAGGACTGGACAGAGAGAAGAAAGGGATGAATGAAGGGAGAGAGGGAGACTGGCTGGAAGAGAGGAGGAGGTGGGGGGCACATGGAGTGAACGAGGGGAAAAGGAAGGACAGGATAAGGAATAGGTACACTAACAAAGAAGGCAGACTGAAAGATGGCCTATAGTACAATCAAAAACTTTCAAACTCAACAATTTTATAGAGATTTGTATTAAGATAGGTATGGGTAACAAATATGACACAGATCCTCAGAAACTATAAAAGAAATAAAAATTGGTTCAGAATTTCAATAAAGTAAAGGATACTATTCATCATAAAAAGATACCCCTTGCCCCCCTCTCCCAAACACACACACACAAACACAGATTCACACAAGAGTGAGTGCATGTCTCTGTGCACAGCTTTCCTGGAAAAGTTGCACCCCTGAAGTGATTCATCACCATGCATCATTTGAAATCCTATTTCCTAACTCTTCACCTGATACACCCCCCCCCCACCCCCCTCAGTCCAGCTCCTCAATCCCTCCCCCCCACCCCCACCCCCTACCCCAGCCCCACCCAATGGGCTCCATCTGTTGCTTTTTCTTCACGATCCACCTATCTCTGTACCTGTCTGGATGTTTCTTCCTCCTCCTCCCTTCCGCTGCTCCCTCCTTACTTTCTTTTCCTTGGCATTTTCAAGGTCTTAAGACACCTCAACATTGGAGGAGAGCTGGGCTATACAAGGGAGTGGGGATGAGTAGTGAAGGAAAGGTGGGGCGGGGAGGGGGTGGGGGTGAAAATGAAAGAAAGAAACCTGAGTCTGGCAGTCGAGAGGATGCCCCCGAGCGGAGTACACAAGCCACTTCATTACCCATGACGAAACAAAACAAAAACCATCTTCCTGCCAGAGCCTCAAGAGGGGTAAAGCGTTACGCCATTAGGTCAATGAGCAGGAACCATTCATACTCGCCAACTCCCACTTCTCATTCCTGCCCGCCCCACCTTCACGTGTTCATGCGTACAAGCACACACACACACACACACACACACACAAATATGAACTCACCACACACACACACACACACACACAAACACATATGCACTCACTATCACACCATAACATCTGCACAAACTAAAGCACACAGAGGGACAAAAGATGGGGTAAGCAGATAAGAAGAGCAGAGAAAGGAAATGGATTTCAGTCAAATTCCAGTTAAGTCAGGAATGAACACACTGTGAAGAATTCATCCAACACAGCCATCAATCCACACTGCCACTAAGTATCCCCCTCTGTCTCCCTTGTTTGTGCACAAGGTGTAGAACAGGCTGCAGCTATTTGCGAGGTGTGAGGATGAAAATAGTACCTGGGATTATTTCAGGCTCTTGGGGGTAATGTGTATCACAACACAACTAAAAGTAGACACTGGAATGCTTTTCTCAGATCCACGTTAAAGACAGACAGACAGAGACAGACAACACCAACTTTCTGAGACAGTGTGCCCACGTGTGGTGTAGTGTGGTGTGGTGTGGTGGTGTGTCTGTCTGTGTATTTGTGTCTGCACGCCTCCCTGCCTTCCTGCCTTTTTGTATGCCAACAATGTACTGACAATTTATTCTTCGTAGGAAAGACTTCAGTTGATAACAGAAGCTGCCAGGAGACCACCTGCTGAAGTTATTTGGAAGGGAAAAAAGGCAGCAAGGCAGCGTAGCATGAAGCCCATGGTTTCATTTATCTAGTTGGATGTGTGCGTGTCTGAGTTTGTGCTGGTTGATTTTGTGCTTGTGCCTGTATGTGTGTGTAAGCAAGTGTGTGTGCATCCATGTAATTCAAGCATATATGCAAACAGATGACTATGCATACACACACACACACACACATACACCCATGCATGCTAGCATGTATGGAAGTGCACATGCAGATCAAAATGAGCATTTCTATGTTGATGAAGGCAAGTTATATGTATGCACATTAACATCTCCATGGATTAAACCATAGCTTTATAACCTGAGAAGACTCTTTTCAACCAAGCTTCAAAATATTCAGCACAGAAGCTACTGCTGAGATGAAAGGAAGGAAGTTCTATTTTTCATGTTTCCATTATTCTGATTGTCAAAGTAACACTCCTTCAAATTCTTCCAGCTTTCTTGTCTGACGTTTTTTTGTTGTTTTTTTTGTTTGTTTTTTGTTGTTGTTTTTTTGTTTTTTTTGGGGGGGTCTTTTTATAATAGCACTTATCAAATGTTGATGTATGGAAGTGTTTCAACACTTTGTGTGTGTGTGGCAGTGTGTATGCACACTTGCACCTGTACACGTGAGCAAGTGCATGTGTGTGCCTCTATGCATCAAAGTGTATTCACCTCCTCTGTGCTTCCCGACAAAAGTTAATTCCATGAGAATGGCACTACTTCCACAAGCTCTTGGCAGTGGGTGCATTCCCGGTGGGGTCTGCAAGTTTACATTAGCGATGTGCTACATTCTCAACCACAGTGGTCGACCATGCTCCTGCTTCCAGTGCACTGGACTGCCTCCAGTCACCACAATGTCAACAACCCCCTCCCACCCCCCACACCTCCCCCACTCCACACCCATCCCTGTCTCCTTCACTTGAAGCTTCAGTCAAATTATGGTGAAGAAGATAGGGGTACATGGTGCTGCAAAAATGTTATGAGGCAAATGTTGTGCATTACTGTTGATGAGCAGGGACAGGACTAAGGCCCTTGGGGAAACAGTAAGGGTGGTAGTTGGCGGGAAAAGGGCAAGAAAGAGTAGAGCGTGAAGGAATGATGTGGTTATCTACCATGGGGTGGGGGGGGGGGAGAAGAGAAAGAGGGACAAAGAATGTATGTGCATGCACCTGAGTGTGAGGGAGAGAGATAGTGTGTGCATGTGTGTGTGTGCATGCATATGCGCACGCATATGAGAGGGGTGTGTGTGAAAGAGAGAGTATGTGTGTGTGTCTGTGTGCACACACATGCCTGAGGATGGAGTAAGTGATTCACAAGACTGAAATTCATGGATGAGTGAATGGGTTATGGAAAGACTTTCAAGAGGGTCTGGTGAGAGGTAGGATGACAGTATAATGTTTGGACATATCATCCAATAAAGTTTCGTATAAGAACTCAATACTGTGAGCAAAATGGACCTCATGCAAAAATGAAAAGAAAGAGGGGAGAAGGAAGAAGACAGATTAAGTGTGTGCACCTGTACAAATGTTCCAACTCCTATGCACAAACACATGTAAATATATCTTCAGTGTACATCATACCATAATTTGTGTGTGATGCATTATATGCTGCTTCTCCCAGCAGTGTATACAAAGCACACATTCCCACCCTTATCTACACCCTTCACTGTCAGTGTACCACACATACACAATGCATGCATCAAGCTTATCAGTGAAAGCAACACTGAAAAATGCACTGCACATGTCGGAACAACAGTCTGGGGGGGCATGCAGCCAGACTTCACTGCCTATCTTTCAAGTTCAACTGTTTTTCTGCAGTTCTGGACCCATGCTGACTCATTTCTTTCAACCCCCCCCCCCCCACCCCCCCCCCCCCCCCTCCCTCTTTACAGTCTGTGCATTTTGGGGTGTGTTTTTTCCCAACCCTCCATGCCTTGAAAATTATCTACACCCCCCTACCCCTGCCCCCTGCCCCCACCATCCTTTTACTAGGGCTTGAATTTCAGCTTTTACTTCCAGTTCCTTCTGGATCCTGTTCCCCCCCCACCCCCTTTTCCAACATCTCCCCATCACAAAAACACACACACACATACACTCACACAGACACCCACATCCTCATGCACACTCTCACACATCCTCATGCACAAGCTCACACACAGGCACACACGTCACACTGCACAGACAGACATGCCGCAAGTGTCTCACACCCAGATGAAGATAGCACCAAGTCTTTTTTTTTTTTCTTTCCCTCTTTTCTCAGCTCCAGCACCCCCCTCCTCACCCCCACCCAGCTGTTTTCACTATCTGCCTTCTTCAAGGCCTCTATAAAACATCTTTATCCAAGATTGGGAGCACATACTCTCTTTCATTTCATATTTAGGTCTGACTCACTCAGAGGAGGAAAGAGGGGCAGGGAGGAGAGAAAGGAGGGAGGGTGAAGACAGATGGAATGGAGAGCAAGAAGCTGAATGATGAGTGGCAAGAGTGGGTGGGTGCGGGGAGGGACAGAGACAGAGACACAGAGAGAGAGTGACAAGAGAGAGAGAGAGAGAGAGAGTGTGTGTGTGTGTGTGTGTGTGTGTGTGTGTGTGTGTGTGTGTGTGTGTTTGCTGCACAGGGCAATAGGAAACAAAAAGGTATCTCACTGGTCCTCAAAATGTGGTTGTACAGTTTGAGGTTTTTCAAGACATGTTCTCTGTCTTTCTAACTGCTTGTGTGTGAATGTGTGTGCACATGCATGTATATAACCATTATTTTCCTCCTGGTTTTGAAAATTTTGATGGGCGCTTTGATCAAAAACAGCTAGAAATGCTGGATAGCCAAGGCTAATCCAGCATGCACATGCAACAGAGAACATGCACACACATGCACAAAGACACACAAACACACACACACACACACACACACACACACAGATAACAACAGTACTCACCAGGGATCTTCAGACTCAGTTCACACTGGCTGCCCACATGGGTGACATCAGCCGCCGCCTTGTGGCGAGTGATCCTCTCTGTGATCTTGGCCGAGGGCTCTCCACCAATCTTCACACTGTATGGGCTGCCTGTAAGGTGTGAAAATCATGGGCAGATTAACACCAAGGCAGCATTCGTTTTACGTGTGAAAGGATACAATGTAAGGTTTTAAAATCATGGAAAGATTAACACTAAGGCAGAGGTCATCTTGCATATGAAAGCATACAATATTATAGTTGCATTCACTTTATATCACTTTACTGAAGAGAGAGTGGAACTGGCTTACTGTCACCTAACCCATGAACCCCCCCATCCCTCCCCATCCAGAATATTCTGGTATCTTCAATGTAGTGTTGCTAAGATTATTTATGTGAAAACATATATTAACATATGTTGATTAAGTCTCATCTGTCATAACCTCGTAGATCTATGTCTTAAAATAAATGCTGTCATGAGTGCTAGTAAATTGTCTGATTAGAAACATTTCCAACCAGCTTATCTGTGATTTGCATTCACAGAAATCACGCATCATCTTGACGAATAACTTCTCATAAACTGAGCTATCTTTACACAGTGACGCATACATGTGTTTACGTCATAAATCAGTGCCAACTTGCAAAACCCACTCCCCTCACCCCACCAACTTATATCTTATTTTCCTTCCCTTCTTTTACTCAAATAAAATACTGAAATCAATTAAACAGAAAAATGCATGGTCTGCAGTAAGGATAAAAAGATTTTTTGAGCATCATCAGTCAAGCATAATACATAGTCACTCCTGGTTTTAAAAACATCTACATGTGTATACAAAACATATCTCTCAAATCATCATCAACTGACTCCTTACGTCCCAGGTAGATCTACCTCCTTTCACCAGAAGGTTATGGTCACAGAAAATGCTTTTGTTTTGACAACAAGAGAAACAAAAAGCAGACCACAAGTCACAAAATCCTTGTGCTGCAGGCTACACAATAAGCATGGCGAGCCCTAAACATGGTGTACTGTGGGAGGAAATGTGTTGCGCAAAAACATTCAATCAGTCCAGATTGTATTCATTTCTTTATTTATATGAATGACAGGTGTGCTACAAAAGACTGTCAGCGTCCTCACCTGGGACATGCTGGTCAGCAAACTTGATGTTGATGATGTAGGTCCCTGGCTCAGTGGGTTTGTAGGTGACCCGACAGGTTCCGTCTTCGTTGTCATGACATTCAATGTCAGCCTTGCTGGGGCCTTCGATGGACAGGCTCATGCCCCCATAGCCTACATAACATGAACGGTGGATGTCACAAATGGCTTTTTATTTAGTTGGTGGAACTCTGTCCCAGATCCAATATGATAGTAGTAAAAAAAAAAAATAAAAAAATAAGAAAAGAAGAAGAAGAAAAAAGAGAAGAAAAAAAGCAGAAGAACAAGGGGAAAAAGAAAAAAAAGAGAAAAAAAAAAGGCCTCAGAAAGTGAAAGACCCCGGACTGGTAAGGTCAACAGATTCGCATGCAGATAAATAAGGATTTGTTTGCTTTTTAAAATCACTGACACATATGAAAGTCAACAGAAAATTAAAACTGCCATGCAATCAAGCAAAATAAATCATAAAATGGATAAATAAATAAATCTAAGAATATCACAAAATCACTGCAAATTCCCACTAACAGCCTTAAATGCTACTTGTCTGATAAGTTAGGCTAACAATCGTTCAATGTTTTTGTTTTATCAGAAGAAGTAATTATCAATGTTCTGCCAGAATTACCAACATCTCTCCTTTCTGAAAGGATTATTAATGCCATGCTTAACTAAAATGCACAACATCTGATGGACAGGACATATCAAAATCACAAAACACACACACACACACACACACACACACACAGATTTGGCAACAGTCCTCTAAATCTTTCTCAAATAATATCAAATAAACATCTAAACTGCAAAATTATTCATGATGTTTAAAAAAAAATTTTTAAAAAGGAAAAAAAAAAGAAAGAAAGAAAAAAAAAAAAAGAAGTGTACTGCTAAAATGCCAAACTAAAGCATCTGACTTGGGACAAGCATATATATATATAAACTCACCAGCATCTCTTGTGTCCACAACAAACTCGTTGATCTCATTGGCCATGCCCTCCGTCAGGCCTTTGCCGGAGACCTTGACCTTGCTGGCGTTGCCAAGCTCACTCTCACCCACCATGATCTTGAAGGGGCTGTTGGCGATGTGCTTGCCATTGCGGAACACGTTGACCAGGTGCTCACCTGTCTCACGGGGAGTGAAGGTGATGCCTGCAACACAGGAAATCTGATGATGTTAGTGCTGATAGTGATTACAGAACAACAGCTGAACTAAGAACAATGTGACAAATTGATGTTTAGTCCTGACAGTGATTATTAAACAACAGCTGATTTAAATAATGTGACAAATTGATGTGTTAGTGCTGACAGTGATTACAAAACAACAGCTGATCTAAAACAATGAGGCAAATTGATGATGCTGTTAGTGCTGATAACGATTACAAAACAACAGCTGATCAAAAACAATATGATGGCATCCACAAGATTGTTCTGTACATTAAAAAAAAGTCAGCAGACCACACAGGATGGGCATAATGATGATCAAACAATCATCACACAATAAACCTACATACACATATCTAGTTTCTCATTGCAATAACCTCCACCATCCCCCCTTTTTTCTTTTCCTGCTGGAGACAAAAGTATCAAAATATAAATATAAAGAACAGTGGTGAGAAACTGTGCTGTATGAATGATTTTCATTAATTTGTTGTTCTTGTTGAGAATATTAATACACAATCAGTTAACTGAACAGCAATAGTAATTACCTCTATCTGGGCACTGGCAATTGATACAACCTTACAATTTTCATTTTATTCTCTCTCTCTCTCTCTCTCCACTCAACACTTCTGCACCTAGGATACCTCCTGTATTCAAATCCACATTTTCAAACATTTCATAATAACAGGCTAAAACAGAATATCACATAAAGGACTCTTCTCCTCTTAACACCATGCATAATTTGTATGGAGCTGTTACTGTCATTTCAATTTTTTTTCCCTCTTTGCTATTTATTCCCCATTCTCATTTATCCACAATTAAGAAATCCTGCTTATATCAGCTTAGTAATATTTCTGCGACATCTTCTTGACTGTTTGTGCATATACACGCTATTACTGTATTAGTCAATATGAATAACCATTTTTAAAAACATGTTTTTGGCCTCATCTGCTGGTTTTCTATACTATTTGCCCAAACCTGCAGTGCAACAAAAACAGAGCATTTGATTCAAATGTAATGTTTGTTTGTTTTTTTTTAAACTGATTCCAGCTCAGCCCACTTTTCATCCTTGCAAATTCTTGACAGGGTTAATGTAGGTAATCCACTGGTTTTGTTACAAATCTGCAATAATGATAATAATTTGAACTCTAAATACAATCTTTGACTTTCTTAGAACCTTAGAAAATCTTCTATTTCTTAATGAGTAGTTTGGTTCTTCTTTGGCTTCTGCAACTGCCATAGAAAGGAAAATGCCAAATAATCTTTCAAAAATGTATTTTAAAGATAAATCAGATAATTCTGGTAAAAGATTCATCACAAAGGAAACTGTTACGTAGATTTTTTCCCTCCCACTAAAGGAGCAGAGGACGTGGATGGGGTTTCAAGCTGGATAAATGCAAACATACAATTATGTCCAGTTGGGTGGGCTTAAGTCCAAAGTTACACTGTTGACTGCAGTATTGGTTCACAATGAGTTAACAAGAGACTCAGTGAGCAAAGGAAAGCAAAGATGATCACAAGTTTCTGCAACTAATTAAGAATATATAAAAACAAATGTGAGTGTACATATACCCCTTGTTGTTGTGGAAGATCTTCGTTCTGTTCTCACAGTAACAATCTCTCTTGTAGCCATTTTCAGAAATTCTCACAATTAACTCCACACCACACAAGAAAACCTCCCAAAAAGTACTCTGAAGCTCAACAGGAAAGCAAAACACTCTCAAGCTGGGAAGGGATAAACCTAAGAGTTCCGAAAACACACCCTCTCTCGACAAACCACCAGCACAGCTATGACCCGCAATCAAAACCCACAAATCAGACACTTCCCATCTTCAGCACCGTCCAGAAGTGATTCACTCTACCAATACCCCCTTTGCCACTACCACCTCCATGCTCAGCTTGCTCTGCTTCCCTCCCACGACATCCTCCAAGCCCAACATACAAACCTGCTCAAAATCTCTGGAAGAATCTCATCAGGAATTTTAACCACCAAGAATAGATTTTTGGAACTATATTTGTAACTTACCTCCTCCCCTACCCTTAACCCCCACCCCTCACCCTTTTTGTCCCCAAAATAAAGCAGCTTGTGCACAACCTTTGGTTGATTCATAAAGTGTGTTCTCAAAAAGGAAAGGTTTTTTGGAAGAGGAATAGGAGGCAGGGTGAGAAGTGGGATGAAGGGGGTTGTGAGGGGGGTTGGGAGGGGAGGGAATGAGGACTTCAGGGAGGATACACGGCCAGTTACAGATACCTCAGACGGTCTCTACTTGATAATCTTCTTCTAGAACTGGCTGAAATCTTGGGTTGATGGGGAGGAGCTAGCCAATCTGGGTGCAGGAAGGTGTAAGGAAGGCAAAAGATAAATGCAGCAGACAAGGTGAGGGTGGTGGTGATGGTGGCAGTAGAGGGAATGGGAATGGGAGGGAGCCTGTGGCTAGACATGGAGAGAGGGGTGGGGAAGGCAGATAGGAGGGGGGGGGGGAGGGTAGAGGAAGGGGAAAAACTATCAGAAGATAAGGGATATAAGGGACAGAGGCAGGTAAAATAAAACAGAGGTTAGCAGATGAAAAACAAAAACAGAAAAAAAACCTAATATAGGGGAGAAAAGAAAAAGAAAAATCTTCCAACAATCTCAGGGTTTCACCTAAAGGAGTGATGAGAAAAGATGATAAATGTACCAGTACCATTCACCCCAAATGAAAGAAAGATACAATCTAAAACAAGACAATGGGCAGGTGAGACAACAACAATACAAAACTGAACCTCTCCTACCCAACCCAAGTATCACAGAGATGATCCTACACGATAGGCACCCAACAGAACAATCCTGCACCATCACCTCTCCAAAGCTAAAACAAAAACTGCTGGGAGACAGAGACAGAGAGAGAGAGAGACTGAAAGAGACACAGAGAGAGAGGGAAGGAGATAGTCAGAGACAGAAAGAAAGAGCAAGAGAGAGACAGAGAAAATGAGGCAGAGAGAAATAGGTGGATAGGGGGAGAGAGACAGAGAGAGGGATGGGTGAGGCAGCCAGAGAGAGGCAGCAGGGGGTTAGATAAGAACAAAAACAGCCCCAGCAAGTTTTCAAGAAGATTGCCAACAGTGTGAGGCAGAGAAAATAAAAAACAATGAAAAACAAAACAAAAAAAAACAAAAAAAAAACCCAACCCCAAAATGAAAGGAGGGAACGGGAGGTTACAGTCAGAACTGATACTCCCCCCCACCCCCCCTCCCAAAAAATTATCCAGCTTACCACCCGGTGGTCATGCCCCTGTGTTGGTTAACAATGGCAGGTAAATACAAAAAGGCCAGTGAACCCTGAGGTAATTGTCACTCCCCCTTCCCTTCTCTCTCCCCACTCAAGCAACTCCCCAGACAACACATAAGGTGGATCAGTTTTTCAGCACATTCTCACCAACACCAGACATGTAAACAGGAAAGAGACAGATGGTACTCCACTCAAAGACAGCAGATCAGATTTCTGATCATGGTTTGGGATGTATAACCTTTGCGCACATCACTTTCAACAGACAAACTGGGGGCCACACTGAACTTAGAAAGTTGGTAAGATACTCAGGAAAGGTGAAATGTCAGTCTGATATATGAAAAAGTTACAGACAGTTAAACTGACAGGTGAGAATGTTCAAATGACAGCTGAAAGGAAAACACACTCCTAATTGGCCAGCAGTAAACAGGCACTCATATAAAAAACAAAACAAAAACAACCAATCAAACTTAATGAGGGAAACATTTTGAGTCAACAGAGACATCTGATTTTTTTTTCTAAAAAGAGAGGAAAAAAACAAAAAACCAATCCAATAGACAGAGGCTGTAACATAAGACAAACAATGCAATGGAAATGTCACAACAAAAATAGTCCTCTTGACAAATGGAGCAATTAGAAAGGAAAGCAAACAGTACCTTCCCAAAATTCCAAAACGAGAGAGAGACTACAGAGATGCCAAAAATATCACTCTCAAAGATCCAAACTATAAATAATGTCCAAAACCATTCCTCAACATCAAAACAAACACCAAAATGTCACTGACGAACTTGAAGTAAAACAAAAAGACTCAGTTCACATAATGAACCATACGAACATTACCAACAAATACTTGCTATCTGTTAAAAATCGGGGATGCAGTAAAGCAACCAGCTAAATCTACAGTTCTAAAGGTTGCTGACACACAGTGCCCCTGCCACTGCCCCCTCCTCCCCTCTCCTCTCTTGTCAATCACATCCACAGCTTACATTCATGACCTAAATATAAAACCCAGCCAAGCGTAAGCACACACACACACACACAAACCAGACATGGTGGCTATATACCAAAACATGCACGCACACACACACACACACACAAATATCCCAAACATCCAGATTTCAGACAGATTCCTGATCAAGCCTGCCAACGAAAAAGACTACCTGTTTGGCACCTCACAAAGTTCACCTAAATGTGTGCACACCATTTCAGTCAACATTTAAACCCTGCATTCCCACAACCAAGCCACGTGGATGTTTGTCTGAATGCCTCAAGCAGCAACAGTTAATCCCTTCAAGCTGCTAAAGAGAAAAGCATTTCACAAGGAGAACAGAATGTAAACAGGTAAAGCCAGCAAGAGAAGGGGAGGTGTGAATCAGGGAAGAAGGGAGGGATGGGGTACCGAATCCATGCTGATTAGGAAGTGGTAATCTTGTGATGAGGAGCAGTAAAGTCAGGAGGAAAGAGGTCAAACAGGAAGAATATGCCATCTTGAAGGAAAGTCGATGCAAATGGGAAGGGAGGAGGATGAATCCAGAGGGAAGGCAGAGAATAGGGCAAGTCAAAGAGACAGAGAGTAATGAATGTAGGAAAAGTAGAGGGAGGATGAGATGAATGCATGACAAAATGCAGAATGAATCCTGAAGGGAGCAGGGATTGGTGGATGCACAAAAGAGAGAGGGGAGAAGTGGTCATACCTGTTGAGGCATAAAGGAATAGGACACTGTAAACCACATACCCCTTCAAACCACAACACCCCATTACTTTTATAAATCAAGTGAATGGTCAACCAATTAAACCAGCTACCTCACCAGCAAATAAAGCCAGGAAATGATGAACCTTCTGTATACCATTACTTTATACAGGGAGAAAACAATGTCTGGGGGACAAATGGAGGGAAGAGGAAGGACAGGTAAAATTCAGAAGCAGAGTTCACAGCGCACATAGGTCATGAGACCAGACAACTGGAACTCAGCTGAGGCAGTTAACTTAGCTTGAGATGTAAGCCACAGGCATTTGCGAGACACAAGATGGAGTGAGAAGGACACTTATAGTCATGATATAAAATTTAATCAGGTGATCAATTTGCTGCAAGCTTTATCTGTCTGCATCATTACTGGTGGAATCACTATAATGGGTTTTATGCGTCTCCACCACTCATGATATAACTGAAATTAACACCACAATTTATCAATGTAAAGTAATGGCTCAATAATGCAAAACACACAAACAATCTATTACAAAACAGCCCCTCCAAAATATTTCTGCCCTAAGAATAGCTCAGTAAAAAAATTTAAAATCACTTCAAAATAACTAGTATCAAAATTACCAGACATTTAAAGATGTGTGTTTTCTGTTACTATGAAAAACTGTGATTGTGTCTATTCTAACTTCACAGTCACACATTTCACAATCAACTTTTCAAATTAAAGATGAAATGTGTTTCAATTTTTCTAGGCACTTCATGAAAACTCGACCACATGATATGAACTTTGTCCAGTTCTCCAGAAATCCCCTTCCCAATCTTCCAGTTAGCTGTATCACTCAAGATGGGTCTAAACTGTAACCATGAAATGTGAATTTAACCAACTCTTCAGAAATGGCAGGAAATGGGGGGCATAACTCAAACAGATGCTCCAAATTAATGAAGAAAAAAAAGAGAAAAAATTATAAAAGCACTGACATGCGCACATAAAACATAAAATCAAAAAAGTTGGACTCTTTGCAAAATAAATGTCAATTTACCAAATTCAAATTTACAAATATCCACACAAATTAAATATGAGTAAAAAAAACAACAACAAAAAACAAAAAAAATAGTAAAGATAATAAGTGAATAATACGAGAGAAAAATCAACAACAAAGACAAAAGAGGAGGATAACAGAAGCACATAATTGTTTTAAGGATAAGACACTGTTCAAGACTTCAGAAATATCCCTGGCATCCTGGCTGATTTCCGCTAGATAATCAACTTTAAACACTTCACCCCTTGTCTGCTAGCCAACCCACAAGTGCCCCTGGTGTTCTGTGCTGAGCTGATTGTATCATTAGGACACTGTTGGCTGGGTTTTGTATTGGCTATTTTTAAAACAACTCAAGAGAAATGTGATTTTTAATTACTTAAGAGTGTAATGTTAGAGAGAGAGAAACCATGCTGCCAAAACAGTTATCAAAACCTGTCAAAATATTTGCCATATGAGCACTCTCTTAAAACCTCTCATCTTTACACCAAGAGTTCTGAACATGCTTTGTGTGTGAAGTTTCTTCTAATTCTCTGTCAATGACAAAGTAGGCATTGTCTGGACTGGAATACAGCATATAACGATTTAACAAATAGAAAAAACAGAAAATGATTAATGATACTTGATGCATCGCGCGCGCACACGTGTGTGTGTGTGTGTGTGTGGGTTATGTTCGTGTGTGTGTGCGTGAGTAGGCAAGTGTGTGCAACTATCAGTTAGTTCCAAGAATAATTCAGACAAACAATTTCTTCATCCGGAAACATTGCAGACAGTAAGTACATAAAATAAAATAAATCACAAGCAACAACCACTCAAAAGGAACTGGAACACCTCCAGCAAGGGAACAAAAAACCCACAAAAAAAAAAGAACTTTTTTCCCATTTAGAAATACCAGTGCGTACACAGCTCAACAGTAATGGAAGAATGGGTGAGGCAAGTGCAAAGAGAAGAGGGGGATGGGGGTGCAAGGAAGTACAGGGGAGGAGAGGGAATCTGGAATGTAACAGGTATGGGTGGATGTGGGGATTTGAGGGGCCAGGGGGCCGGGGGGGGGGGTGGGGGGGGGGGCGTCAATGAAAGATGGAATAACCAGTCACCTCCTTCTCTACCCTCCTACCCTCATGTCAAAACTGAAGTATTTTTGTACAGGTGCATGTATCATTTTCTCCTTTTTTTTCATATATGATGACAAACACCCACAGCCTGTACCATTCATGATTCACTTCCACATTCACCTTCCTGCCTCCTTCCAACTTTTTCTCTTCCTCTACCCCAAAATTACAAAGACAAAATATTTCACTCCACTTTCAGGTAAAGAAACAGGTGTTAGTTTTCATCACTGTCTGTTGTGCAGTAACAGGAGCTGGCAATTCTGTTTTGTTTTATACATACATAAATAAATGAACAAGATCTCAAATTCTCCCAAACACTGACAAAATAGCTAAAATACAAAACAAATAAGGGAAGAAATGGAAACAGAGAGAGAGAGAGAGACCTCTCCTATCGCCAAAATCAACACTACAAAGATACAAAAATAGATTAAAGTCTTGGGCTGAAACTTCAATCAGACAATTTTTTTTTACTACATTGTACTGAGACAGAGATCAAGGCAGAGAGAGAGAGAGGGTGGGAAGGAGGGTGCAAGATAAGAGAGAGAGGGAGGAAGAGGGACACAGAGAGAGAGACAGAAGGGAGGTGGGGGGGGGGGGGGGGGGGGGGGGAGTGAGAGAAAGAGGAACCAAAGAAGCAGGCAACCACCTCTTCCCTAATCTTCCAAACTCAGACTGACAATGATAAGAAGATGCTGGTAATTGAAATTCCACTCATCATGTTTTCTGGAACACAACCAGAGTTTTGAAGGCAGTATGTCTACACTGCACCAAGCGTTTTTTTCAAGACTCGTGTCTGACCTCAATCTGTCAAATGTTCAAAAATGATTTCACTTTATCTCAGTATTTCCCTCATCTGTGCAAACAGTTGGGGGTTATATGTGTGAATGTGTGTGTGTGGGGGGGGGGGGGAGGGAGTGATAGAAAGTAGTCACTACAGTGGTAGCTTCAGAGTGTGGAAGGTAAAATGGCTTAGCGAAGGCATGCAACAATCAGAAGAGGAAGTGCACAGCAGGTTGTATAATTTATTACAGTTACCAGGTGTATACAGCTGGCCAACATTGTAACTCAAAAAAACAATATGATGAAAACACCACCACACAACATTTAACAAAACTATTAATAAAGATCTTCTGAATTATATGTTCTTTAACCACACAGCATTCCAAAAATTCATGCACCATTTTTTTTTTCTGAGCTGCTTTCTAAAACTTCCAGGAAGTCACTTCTTTTTCTTAAACAAACCTGCCAAAAGAAAAAGAAAAGTCTAAAATATTCATATAAAACATACCTGAATTTTTACAGACTTTAATTAAATGCCCTTCAAACAATGTTATGCTGAAATAAAAAATGCACCTGTGGGGCAATTGAAAGTTTCACTTGCCCTCATCTGCTTTTTGTCTGTCCATTCTTCAAATAACATTTTCAGATTTTCAACAGGTTTCTGACTGTATTTTTCAGAATGCTTCAGTACTTTTTGATTTTGATCAAACTTTGAAGATTGGCCCTATGGGATCTGTTTTCTAAATGATTCTTACATAATTTTCTTTGTTTAAGATTATAATTTAGAGTAAGTTAGACCAGGGTCCCCCCCCCACCCCCCCTTTTTTTTTTTTTTTGGTCAAGTTTAATAACATATCTATGATTTTTTTTTTCTTCACTCAGATACAGGCCAACAAGTGACATTTTTCATGCATATATGCACATAATGCTCAGAGTACCTACTTTTCCTGTCTAATATCACAAGTAAGTTAAAACATGTGTAAATCATGCATAAACACACACAACCAGCACACACACTGATAATAATTTCTGGAAAAACCAGCAAGCATACAGACAAAAACCCAGTGATATATGGCCACTGAATTATGTCTCACAAAGAAGCACACAGGAGGAGGTACGCAAAAAAAAAAAAAAAAAAAAAAAAGGCATGCAGACAGACAAGAGAGACAGGACACATAAACCAAAAAATAGGATTCAATCTTTCGTTGGAAGCTCAATATTCCACTGCAAATTTAGAAAACGCCTGAGTTAAAAATGTAAAAAATGTAATTTTTTTTTTTTTTTTTTTAATAAAAGAAAAAAAAAAAGGAAACCTGGATGAATAAAAACAACAAAATCTGAAGAGTTACTAACCTAAGTGGCCATTGGCCAGACGTTTGAGCAGACACGGCTCTTCCCGGCCAGATGGACTGCGAATGGAAGCAGTGAGATCAGAAATATCCGTTTCTGTCACTTTCAGTGACACTTCACTGCTGCTGCCCACGGACAACTGTGCCCTCTTTCGTGGTTCACCCTCTGCAAACATTCCTCGGTTATTAATTTACTGAATTTTTGTTTATGCATGATTGTGTGTGTGTGTGTGTGTAAGTGTCGATGTTTGCCCAGATATGTTTGTGCATGGTGTATGCATGTGTAAATGCTTGCCCTTGTATCTGTTTGTGTATGTGTGGAGGTGTGGATGTTTGCCTGTGTATCTGTTGTTTGTGTATGTGTGGAGGCATG